>NC_061526.1:9337500-9412500 GCF_022379125.1 Scophthalmus maximus
GTGTTTGCTACTGTTTCCTGCTCAGCTAAAACCTAGCGTTAGGCTTTTTTTCGAGATATGGCGGCAGACAAATGGATCGTGAAACTCGTTGGGACGCAGAAGTTGTTGAAGGATGGGAGTTGATAACAACCACAGAGGAGGTGACTCGCATTTTCATGGAGATGTGAAGGGATGTGACGCAGCGTCTGTAAGAACAAGGTAAACCACATCAAATGATGAAAAAAATGCAGGATTTATATTTTGTGTGAATGTTTTGTATCATTATGTGTCTGTTTTTTAACTCTCTGTGGTGGTTTTGCATCATTATGTGTCTGTTTTGCTGTTTTACATCTCTTGCTGTTGTTCTTCTATGTCTCTTTGCAGTTGTTGTGTCTCTTTGTGGTGGTATGGCTTTTTGGGAAAGGAGCCTGGCTGTGTGCCAAACTTTGCTATGAGCTCAGTTAGCTGGCTGCTGCTCAGATATGAGTGTTGTTTTCATCAATACTTTCATCAGCATGAAAGTGACTCAAGTTCATTTTCCAAAATGTCAAACTATCAGAATCCACTGGACTTGTAATTAATCTTCCATAATATGGTTGTTTATTTTGAACTCACACACTTGAATGTGCGTTCTGATGTGTAGCGACTATTTGAGCTCTCTGGGGTTTTTAGTGGAGTGGAGTCTCATAATCTTGTTGTCTTTTAATTTCTCTTCACCCTCTGAGATGGAGAGAAGGTCACAACATGCTGAGCATTTACAAACATCCATCTTAAACTGAGTTAATGAGGTTTTTACTTTCCTCCCGCGCAAATCGTCGTCGTCGTCGCCGGGAACAGCCAGGAGCCGGGCTGTGAAATATCAACTCTGACCGCCTGAGAAATTTATATGTATGTTGGTACACAGTTAACATTAACACGAGCAGCGCTGATGTCAGCGTAGGCGCCGGCGACACGGACACTAAACAATAAAAACGTCCGGGGGGAAGTGGATAACTGGGAGGTTTGAGAATCGTTTATAGAAATACACGACAGTATAACATTTGGCATTCAATGCCACAGATTGTTCGCCGATCATGTTCACTAATGAGTTTCTGGGTGAGAGTGAAAGTTTCTCTCTGGGGCTGTGAGAATGTTTAGTGCGAGACGACTCCGGGAATACAGAGCGGGTGACGGATTAAATCTCATATTAATATTTACCACGACAACCCCCCGACTCAATGTCACATATTCTGCTGAGACAGCAGAACTCACCGCCGACACCAGGTACCAAACTGTGTCCCACTCGGCTCCGCCTCATCATTTAAACATTCACTTATTTGATGTGATTTTTCTTTTTGGTTCATTTCCTCTGAGGGTTTGTTTGTTTTTTTTGTGTCTCATTAGTGTACGTCAAACTATGTTTGTGTTACCATTAATCACAGTGACGGACTGAAACAGAGGACAGATCACGAGACGGTGAACGAAGACGACACGCGGCAGCTGTTCCGCTGCAGAACTCCGGAGAAGCGCCAGGAAAAACTACTACAAGGGCGGGGACGTGCTTCGATTTAATTTTTTACAGTGAAACCAACTAAAAATGGTTCGTTCCTGTTTACAAATGACTTATCATCACATACTAGTATTAGGGAGTAAAAACCCCTAGTGGCCATATCCAGAGATGCATGTGGGGATATTAGCTGATATTACATAGCGACATTCTCTTATTTTCAAAGACAGGATAACATTTATCTTGTTTTATTAAATATATATATATATATATATATATATATATATTCATACATATTTATAAAGTAAATTAAGTATTTGCATTAGCATCATGCATTAGCCATATTAATAAAGGCATTTGCATTTTTCTGTTCCGTTTCTATACATTAAATCTTGCAATATTCCAACACTCTTTGGTCAGCATATGAAAATGCATCTGCCTGTATCCTGATTATTAATTCCTCTGTTGTAGACATTACATTTCCTCTAGATTTTTTGTTTCTATGAAACAACAACCTTACAGTTCAACCTGCGCTTTTGGAAACAAAATACTGTTCAATTAAAATATAGAAACGATATATCTCTTTTTAAAACAGCTTTTGTCACTATGTGACCATTGATCCTTTCTATAATAATAAATAGATGAGAAGAGTGATCAATGAATCAATTTAACTTTATCCAGAAGATAAAAAATAAATAAAACGCTGGCGCTCCTGACAGATCCAGGATGAATATTCCCAGTGAGAGCATTAAAGTTTCATCTCCTACACTGTCTGCTGCATTAAAACAGAGAGCATGATGGGGGATTGTACCCCAAGTCATCGCTCGTATTTTTTACCCCTCCTCTCTAACTTTTTAAAACATATTCCGCACTTTTCTCTCTCGGCTCCATCATTCCTTGTCCTATCCTCCCATTCCCATTATCAACCCCCCCAACCCACTCCCCATCTGAAAACAAGCCTCTTTCTTTGTTAACGGTGTTGGAACTCGACTGCTATGAGGGATTGGGCCCAAACGCAGACGCCTGATGTGTGAACGAAGGGGGCCAAGAAACAGAGAAAGACCAGAGTCCAAACAGGCAAACCGGTCCAGCTGTCGGTGTCAAATCCAAAAAGCAAAACAGGAGGAACCAGGTTGTGACAAACTTATTCACACCAGGACTGACTGAACAATGAGAAACAGCTGGAGCAGAAAAACAAAAAGGACAAAGAGCGGAAGTAAAAACCGTAACGGACACATTAGTGTAAATCATTTCAAAATGAAACAGGAAATGATGACAGACAGGAAGTCAAGCAGAGGCAGACGTCCTCCGCCTCTCCCCGTTCCCTCGTCTCTTTACTTCGCTTCCAGTCAATCGTGGGAGTGAACCGACCCGTGGTCCTGTGGTTCGTGGAATCATTTCAGCTTTTTGACTTTTTTTCTCCTCGGATGACTGAGGTGAAATTCCGCATCACACGCGTGAACAACGCCGCGTGTGCGGATGAATATGCAGGTCAGAAGAAGTCAAGCAGCCCCGGACGCGGACCCATCGAGCAGAGAGGCGGCTTCTGACCGTGTTTACGCTTCGGTCGGGAAAGTAAAAACCCTCAAAGTTCCACAACGGAGGGGACAAATGCAAAGTTTGCAATATGCACGATCGCCCTGTTTATGGGAAACGCCAGGTAAAATGAAATAATTGAATTTCAGGCCTTTGGGCAACAAACCACGACGACAACAGCGACAACACACCGTTCCACAGCGGAACACCGAGCGGCTCAGGGACACCGACTCCACGGCGGCAGCTGCTTCACAAAAGCACGATTAATGACGCTCATTCGTCGGCGCCGGGGTGCAGATCATCTTCTCTACTCCTGCACAAATTTGAGCGTATGGCAGAAGATTATTCAGGCTTCCACCCGATCTGCTTCTGAACGCTCGGGCGAGTCAGCGAGGAGCGATTGCACGGCCGGCTGATCCTGCAGCGTGTGCTGCTGCTGCTCATCAGGTCCGAAGGTGGAAATAAGTGACACGTCTTCGAATGAGGTGCAGCTCAGCGCAATTTGTCGGGATGCGCAGGCAACACATCAATTATCAAAAGTGATGAGAGTTGTCGCTGCACCGGAGTGCAGACTGTTTAAAAAAAATGAACAGACTCCGGATCCTGGAAAGTGAAGTTTGTTTGTGAAGGTTGTTTCTATAGAAGTCTATGAGTCCTAACTTCTCAGCTGATTTATAGCGTCAGTAAAACATTTTCCTGAGGAGTTTATGGTTCAATCTCTAGTTTCAAGTCTTCTTCAATAACAGCCTGGTGTTCTTTTTGTACATTATGGTCCATGTTTGGCGGCGTGGATACCGTGTGCTTGACATCTAGTGCGGGGTATGGGTGCAGGTGTTGTAACCCACCCCCGCTCCTCAGTATGTGGCTACGTCAGGTCGAAACAAAACAAGATGGCGCTCGACAAAATGCCAAAATTGCAGCTCGCAAACCAAATGGGTGACGTCACAGTGGGTTGATATTTGACCCCTTAAATTCAATCAAGTCCTAATATCCATTGTGGAAGAACCAAAAAGAGACACACTTACTTTATGTCATTATCATTACCCTCTATATGCCAGATTTTTGTTCCATGTACCTAGGAAGAATTCCTGGATCTGCCTCTTTGTCCAGAACATCGAACCGATTCTTTCTTGGTGTCGCATCCTTCCACCGATTTCATGGAAATCCGTTCAGTGGGTTTTTTGTGTAAATCCTGCTGACAGACAAACATACAGATGGAAGGACAGGGATGAAAACATAACCTCCCTGGCGAAAGAGTTTATAGAAAAAGATTAAATAGACGCAGACTGGAGACAAATAGATACGATTGGACACTTAGCTGATCAATGTGAACTAAGAGAGAAAAATTGATTTAGACTCATTTTACACATCTGAATCTAGCAATTTCCACTATTGACAGTTACACAGCGGCAGACGCTTCTTCTCTTCTTCTTTTTTCTCTCTCTATTGTTGAACAAGTCGATGATGAATCGAGGAGCGTCTGCAGGGCACAGTTTTTCTTTTTGGCCACCGGAGAAGATAGGACAAAGAAGCAAAGAGGACGTGGAAGAAGACGAATGAGATGAAGTTCAAAACAGTATCTGGAGAAGAGAGGCCAGGAGGATGAGGATGAAGAAGAGAAGAAGAAGAAGAAGAGAACGTCAGAGCGGCCGCTCACATCGCCGAGGAGTGTGCGTTTGTGCAGCGTGTGTCACTTTCTGCTCGTTACTCACGAGGGAAGAGGCAGTCGGAAACGAGCCGCTGCGCCCGAGCACATATTTATATCGTGCACACACATTGGTTTCACTTTACCTCCTGTGAGGCTTTGCATCACTCAGTGTCGCCGCCGCGCTTTCTTCATGCTGACAATGAAAAAACCCCCGGTAAAACTGCCATCTGCTTGTTTTTCAACGCTGCACATGCTGTTTATTTCTGAGTGTGTGTGTGTGTGTGTGCATTCACATATGTATTGGGGCTTTATTTTCCATTTGAAAGCGCTGGCTGTGTGTGTCCTACTTGTACGCGTTGCCACACTCGCTCTTACGTAACGGCCTTTAGCGGCTCGGAGAGAAAACAACGATCTGGCCTTGAGCTCTGGAGAAAACAAAGTAGGACGACAGAGTCTGTTCAGAGGACATCGTCCGCGACGCCGTCACCAAGTACATGTGTACTTCAACGACCCTTCATTAATTAATTGACAGTTTTCTCCGTCCGGCCAAAGGCCCAACTGTCCGAGAATTCAGTCGAGCAACACTCATAGACATCAGGTCCTGACACCGCACCGGTCGGCGTGGCAACAGATGAGGCTCTTCACGGGGCTGTTCTGTTGAAACAATTTTTGTAAAAGCAAAACCAAAGAGTCAGAACTACACGTTTTAAAAACAGAAACTCGAGAGGCATCGCAAAATAATTTAACAACAATGCAGGTTTGTGTTGAGTGCAAAAATGTTCAAATGTTTAAACTGGTATCGAGCGGCGGGTTGCAAAATCAATAATCAGGAGTTAAGGAGCGAAACAACCACACAAACTCACGAAAACAAGAAAAAACTAAGAGCATGAAAAGCTCAAGACGAGGCAGCGTGTTGCTGTTCCAGGACCATTTGCTCCACATTGTTGCTTCGCGTGCAGTCGGAGAAACTCGTGTGTGTTCATCTGTGACCGCCTCCTTCACTCGCTGCCTCACATTCCACTGCTCCTGTTGCTGGACCCACTAATCCACAGATGGACTCGCTGCTGGTTCCGGCTATTAAAAAAACACACTCTCCCCTCCTCTGCCGTGTTTCCGCCCTCTCAACATTTGTCTTTCACAAACTTTTCTGGCATCTGTGGCCATATTTGTTTGCATCATATGTTATGCGTGTTATGCCGTGACC
This sequence comes from Scophthalmus maximus, assembly GCF_022379125.1. Lineage (NCBI taxonomy): Eukaryota > Metazoa > Chordata > Actinopteri > Pleuronectiformes > Scophthalmidae > Scophthalmus > Scophthalmus maximus. The sequence goes on from NC_061526.1 coordinate 9,343,354, forward strand.
CCGCCGACCCCTCCGGCTGCTCTGGACGCCACCAGACTCATCGCATCCAACGCTCGCTTCAAACATAATGGAGCCTGAGGGTGAATTCAGACCCGGTGAGCACTACACATATCATCAACAAATTAAATCGATTGAATTAAAAATGCAAAAATCCCTGGTTGAATAATGTCCTGTTCAATTCATGATGTTTGTTGTTGCAGTTCACTTTTTCGACTCTGGCTGCAGTAACTTTATTTTTCCGAAGATGCCCGGAGCCGCATCATGGGGGCTCGAACTTGTGTTCTTCGTCTGCGGGTGGATTTGGAGAGCGACGGCGGTGGTTCAACTGAACTTCCTGAGCTCGCGTTCATCACAGCGACAGAATCAAGAGCCAGAAATCGTTCCACGGTTTCCTCGGGCGCTGACGACGACGACGACCACCAGGAGAGACGGAATAAAGCGGCGCAGTTGAGATTAGTCAACGTTGCGCACGTGCTGCCTAACTACCTCCGGGTTCTTCGTGTTGGATCCAAACAGAGCTCCGGCTGTTATCCGAGGCAACCGACACACTGAGCTGAAGTGTTTAGGTTTGGATTATATTATTTTTTTTCTGCATTAATAGCGCAGGAGATAAAAGTTCTGATCCTGTTAGACTCGCTGTTTGGTGAATCCCGCAGGGGGGAAGAAAAAGGAGCTCCGATTCATGAAGAAGAAGAAATAATCTATAGCCGAGTGGAAGAGGCCGGATGTGTAACGGGCAAAATGTGGCGCTTATACAACGTGAGAGTCGCTCGTTGACCGCGCACGAAGCATCCGCCCCGAGGACACCGAGGTGTGTTCCCGTCTAAACCTCTGGTCCCTGTTAGAGCAGAAAAATGCAATTTAAAGGAGCAGCCCCTCCTCAGCGAGGAGCCGCAAATCCAGCGCGCCTCTGGAACATTTCATGACCCACATTTACTTATCTGCAGCAAACAGATTATCTCTTTAAACACTCCGACTCCGACTGTGTGTGTGTGTGTGTGTGTTTATAAAATGAGTAGTGTGCAGTGTTCGCAATCGGAGGAAGTTCAACAATACGGACGTGTGTTCGCATGAGGTAAATAAGTGTGACGTGAAGAAAACAGGACAAAACCACAGACTGTAAATCAAGATGGACGACATGACAGCTACATTAAAGTGAGGCCAAATCCTCCGGGGCGCCCCCTAGTGGCTGACTGCCAGAGCCCCGCCCCATCCACGTCAGCGCACGGGACCAAACCAAACTAAGAAAATCAAAGATGGTTTCTGTCATTTTCAGTCGTTCCTGTCACACTGGTGTTCAAGTGTTCATGTTTCTGATCAGTTGTAGCCAAACAATTATTCTAGTTTACACGTTTTATGGAGCGTATCATCGCTGCAAATTTAACAAATGGTGAAGTAGTTTTAGCAACAATGCACAAGTGCATGTTCATCAACAATCTGTGTCTATTCCCTTCGGGTCAGAGCTCGGAAACAAAGAAGAAATTAATCTTTTATCCTGCATCGTCACTTCACTCGCCATCCATCCTTTACTCACCGTCTCTTCATTAATTGATGCTTTGGGCCTCCATCGCTCCGTCTTATTCCCAGCTTCCTGCCTTGTATCACGCGTGTTAGCCTGCTGGTTAATTAATGTTTCACTCTATGCTCAGGCCCAAAAACTCCCAACATCAGAGCACCGGCGGCACAAAGACTCTTGCACACTTTGTACTTTTCTTTACGCGCAGCGGAGAAGAGATCCTGCCACTGTTCTCCACTTGAAGCGCGCTAGCTGTCGGTGAGCCTTAGAACTCAAAACAAAGCGGACCTGCTAATTAATTCATTAGCTGATAGCAAAACGTTTCTCCCCTCTGCTTTTACCACAGTGACGGGGGGAAAAAAAGTTGGCAAGTAAATGATTGGGGTGTAATTCTTCTGTTGTCACAGTGAAGGAGCAGACGGACACGGTCACAGTGAAGCATTTATCGGCTAAAGAGTCTGGTGTTTCCCTCAGGAGGAGGGGGTTGAGACCAAACACAGAGATAAAAGAGAGGGAACGCTGGACGCTGCTTCAGGTACAGAATGAGAGGCTATCCGTTAACGTAACGGGAACCAGACTCTTAATAAATCTGAGGGGAATATAATCCAAGTTACAGAAAATCTGTGACTAACCAACAAAAGTGGGGGAAAAGAATATATGTTCAGTTTGTTTCCACCATTTTAGCCATTGGTTGCTATTACAGGAGGCCACACGAACTACAGAGTCTAAGCAGAAAAACATTATGGGTCATAGTTATGTCAATAAGTTCATAACACATGAAATGAAGAGCAGCACTACTTCCTGTTTTTTTCTCCAATATAAAACACGGAGATCATTACATCTGTGCATCGGAAAAACCGTGAGTACATCATGTGGAGAATCTCAAGCTGCCCTGAAACCAGCAGAGAATCGTGTCCAGCTCGTCTCAAATTTAAATATTAATCTGATTCGAATCTAAAAAGTGTTTCAATCGATTTAGAAACCGTCTCAGTTTTTTTTCCTCTCCATTGAATTGAATTATCTCCATGTGCAAAGAAAAAAGCGAGCGAGGGCCCGAACATCTCCTCCATTATCTCCTGTTTTCACTCTGCTCGTTTCCTCCTCTCCTTCACTGTATCACTCCTCAATCTTCCAGTTATCAGAGCTTCATGTTGTTTGACACTGAAATGGAGCGATAAGGGAGAGGGAGGCAAACATACAGCCGCAAGCAAGATCGCTCAACCAACACACACACAGAACACAAACACTATGGTTATGAATTTGAATGTTAAACCTGCACTGACTCTTCCCATTTATCAAAAAGTAATAGTAAAAAAACACTGTCATTGAATTCAGTTCAGTTCTATTGCGCCAAACCAAAACATACATTCTAAATAGTAAAAATGTTAATAGTACAAGGTCCAGACCGCTCAGTGTTACAGAGAAACCAACGGTTGCCATAATGTGAAAGTTTGTGGTAAAATGTCTTTGACTGTTGTCACTCTCTAGCAAAAATATGTTCAATAATAAATAATGAATGTTCCTTGTTCCTAAAAAACAATACATTTTTTTAATTTGTTTTCTTCAAAGTTGTCCGATGTCATCAAAAATGTTTCAACCTTCCCAGTTGCCAAAAATGTCCTTAGTCCGAACATCTACAACTCAGACTGGTCCCCACTAACAAATTTTTTTAATTTATTTTTTACTACCTACATGACGTAATCTCTCTTTCAAAGCAGACAAGAGCTAAACCGCACGAGTGTCAGGCGGAGTAGAGTTGACTAGAGGCAGAACCGATCTTCCAGTGAATTAAAAGCCTTGAGAGGCAGTTTGCCTAGTTAATAAATGAATATAGAAATGATCATTATAATGAGTCAGTGATTCAGGAGTGAATTTGATTTCTCCCGTGAACCCAGCTGACCTGAACTGCTTTGCGTCCTGAGTTGCATCATATGCCCCGAACGACATCTGACTTTCTGCAGCACCGACTACAAAGCTTGACATTTACAGTTTGATATTTCCAATCCCATCCCATCCCGCCCTCAACCATCAACCTTGAGTGTTTCTGCTGCAGCTGGTGGAAAATGCAGAGTGACTGGTTGAGTCACCAGTGTCACGCCGGTTTTCAACAGAGAGGTTGAACGTTGAAAACGTTGAGTTGTACGAGAAAGTCAGGGTTCGTCAAGCTGCACTAATTTATTTATTTAAAACTCCAACAGCATCAGATGAACACGTGGCTAAATCGATGAAAAAAATTGGAATAAGTACAAATTAAAAATGAAAAAAAATGAGAAATTAGCAATAATACCTTAGATATTTACAGTATAGCATCCTCTCTCTGTGTTAACAACAGAATTGATTTTCAAACTACGAATTATAAATTTCTTTACATTTGAAAACATCGCTTTTGTCTGCAGCGTCGGACCAGTTTGAAGTTATGACGGTGTTCATAAGGAGGTTAAATCATAGCTGCACAGAAAGTATCTGCACAGGAATAAAGGAAAGTATCATCTGCATATAGACGGAAGTTATAATTGTACAATTATCAATGATCTGTTAGGAAAAGTCCAATCGCACAATGTTAAATAAAAAACAAAAACAATTCCTAGATGCGTCCCCTTTGTCCAGATCCACACCAGAACTTTGTGGGTTCTTTCTCAAACCTGTCTCATCTTTCCACCTAATTTATGTGGAAATGTGCGTTGTTTTTGCGTAACCCCGGAGGAAACTAGACAAACCAACCAACCCGAAGAACAAAGTGGCCAACAGTCACCTGTGTCAAAAGATACCTGATTAATCCGAACTGATTAAGCAGAACTTTGAACCTCAGTTTAAAGCCAATCACAGACGAGGTGACCTTCACTACAAAATCATCAAAAATAGTCAACCACAAGTTTCCAGAGCCCAGACAGACTTCTTCAAAGGTCTTGTTTTGTCTGATCAATATTTCACAAACTACAATATTCAGTTCATGAAGATTAACGTCAGAGAAAACACATTTCACACTTCCGAGACGCTGAAAACCAGAGTGAGTCTGATGGTTTTTGTTTGCGTAGGAAATATGTGTCAGTGCGCTGACCGCCCCCTCTTCTCTTCTGCTGTAATATAGGAAAGCTCTCAGACTCAACTCAGCCCCGGTTAAATAAGTCTGAATACACGGATATGTCTCCATAATCTGCTTAGCGACTGGAAATGTCAGAGGGGTTGACGGCGTGAATTGAGCTGAGTTGGCTGCGGGCAAATCGCCTGCTGAGGGAGTCAAGAGCTCTGACTGAGTTTAATGTCTGTATCAGTGACGGACACTTTGGGCTTTGTAACACAGAACCGCTTCAGAGGGCGGATTCTCTGACGCCGTCCTTTTGGATTCTGCCGCTCTTAAGCCGCCGATGCCCCTTCTCCGTTTTCATGATGCTGCTTCTTACACCGCTCACCTGAAAGCTACGCCGTCTCCTGCAGTTCACACAGCATTTTCAAAAAGCCTCCGCCTCCACCCGGCACCCACCTGTCCTCTCTGAGCTTCAGCTGCATCCCCAGCAACCAGGAAGCATTGCAGGCACGTGCTTCCAACAAATGGGACTAAATTTTGTGCTTTGGAAATGTGTTTTACTTCCAAAATTTCAATGCTCTGAGTATTAAAACTTTGTATTAGCAAATATGCCTGATTGGTCGAGTTCTGATCGACAGCAGCTGGATCTGAATCTCCTCCATTGTTCGCTAATGTTATCGTGTTACTTGATCGGACAGCCAACGCCCATAGAATTAATCCTTTTCACACAAAGCCTACGATTGAATCGAATGAACGGAGGAATTCTGTGGTCCGTGTATTTCTGTATATTAGTGCCACCTGGTGGACTGGAGTGGAACAGCATGTTGTAACCAGACTACTACTCAGCCCACCTGAGTTTAGTTCCTTTAAAACTAAAAGTTCTTTTGGTTGAAATGTGGCGATAGGACGACACGATGGCCCCCTGGTGGCTGGCTGCAATATAGGTCATAAACCCCGCCCGCTCCATGTCAGCGGATGGGTCATGAACCAAAACTAAAAAATAATCCAAAGACCAAACACTGAACACACGAGCCCGGACCAGCTAGCAGAGAAGGTCGAAACACAACACGCTTTTCTCCAGAGGCCTCAGAGCCTTTTTTCTTTTAATATTTCTCTGACACTTTGTTAAGCTCCAGCACTTCACAAAGGTCAGCACAAGATGAGTTAAATAGCAATTTGAACGAACATCAACGTGTTACACTCGCTGTTCGTTCCCCGCTCCGCTCATTGCACATCTCACCTACGCGAACGCCAGCTATCAGCAGGTGATGAATTAAAACGTGTCACACTCAATGCCTTTTCACAATAAAAGCAGTTTAGCCCTCTTCATCTTTAGCATTAAGATTCGCAGAGGATGTGAATCTCCCTCGGGGGGTTTGTGGGCTGAGGGAAGAATCCGTGCCACTGTGTCAAATGTTCAAGATGTCAACCTGATTTTATCCCAGGATTGAAAATGGGCCGTGAGGCGCAGTTATGTGCCTGAACATAAGAACATATTGTTGTTGTTTTTTCTATCGTGCCAGAGGCTGGTTTCCCTTCTGTGCTCCGCTTGATGTGGATTCTTCCTTTGGGAATTATTATTTTTCTTTCTTTCTTGTCAACATTTCTCTCTCTCTCTCTGTTTTTGTCTTTGCCGAGAGTCTTGAATGAAGCCAGTCACCTGCGGTCGGCGCAAAATTTGACAGCATTGTTTCCCTGAGCTGATATATTTCCTTTGTCATCTCTCCTCTGTTTGCGATCATGTTGAATTGACTGTGAGCTGCAGTTGTCTGTTTTTGCTCTCGTGTGTCCACACACAAGTGACACACGAGTGTTGCGTCTCATCTTGCAGCTGTCGTCCACTGTCGGAGCCTGCAGCTTTAGTTCCTGACCACATCGTGTGTGTGTGATGTGACGTGACATTTCAACCCAATCAAAACCTGCCTCGTTCATGCATCTCTATCAAGGCTTGGTGTTGTGTTGTGTGTGTACACTGGAGACGACCTTATCTGAACGTACTGTATGATGATGTGTGCGTGTGGTGGCAAAACTCTAAATTGACTTCCTCTTTGCTTCAAGGAGCTTAATGGCTTTCCTCACTCCTGCCTGCGAGGTGAAATTATTTATGACGGAGGAGGGAGTGAAGTGTGATAACAGTGCGCACAAAGGAAAGGACAGAAATATCTTGTCTGTGTTTATATAATGCTCCACATTTTACAGCCATCATTTTTTTCTGGACTTCACCACCGACTGTAAATACATATGGACGACATGACGGCTGCTCCAGAGTGGAGCCAAATCATCTGGATCGCCCCCTGGTGGTCGACTGCAGTATATGTCGTAAGCCAACAAAAACAAATCGAAGTGGACGTCAAATAAATTTATCCAAAGTTTTTTTCCCGTCATTTTAGGAAAGTTCCTGTCACACTGATGTAGGGGCATGAGACTGATCCCTGTGGAACAAATGATGTCTTGAACAAACAATGAAATCTTCAGTGTAATTATTTGTTTTTTACATCAAAGGCTTCATTTACTCATTTTTTACGGTAAAGTTGTATCAGGCTCCTTGTTGTTGTTTCTACCTCAAATAGAGAAAAAAAGAAAAGAAGGGAAGAAAGAAGAAATCAGGCCTGGAGATAAATCTCAAGACCAAAAGAGAAATGTATTCAGAAGGATCAATCGAGGGAAAGAAACGAACGAACGCTGGAGGCGGTGTAGTTTAATCTTTTCATCTTGAAAAGGAAATAGAGCATTTTAGTCTCTTTGCAAGTTTAAGTGGATTATTTTAACTTTACTGATTATTTTTTATAAATCTACACTCATTAACCCATAATGTCAAAATGGATAAAACCTTTGTCGATTATGAATGGGTTATTTTCAATTCTTCTCTTAAAATTGACATGATATTTTCCGTTTCGGTCATTCTCTTCTTTTGGTTGTCGGATTTTCACATCGGCATATTTTGCATCACAGTTTGAAACTAATGTAGGACAAAGTGAATACAGGGGAATAAAAGTACAGTATTAGAGCGGCTGTGGTTCGCGAGTAGACAACGTTGATCCCTTCTGACTTCCAGCTATCGACGGTTTTCTTGCCAACAGAAAAGAAAACTAAAATTAGAAATCAACTTGTCCCCTGACGCCAGAGGATCTTTCACGTGTGTGTGTGTGTGTGTGTGTTGTTTCAGCAGCTGTTTTTCTCAAAGGGCAGCGACAGAATTCATCTGTCACACTTCTGTTTCATGAGGCGTCTCTCTAAATAAAGACTGTAAATAAGTCTGCAAATCAAGACAGACGACATGACAAGTGAATCTGGTATCTGGATCGCCCCCTGGTGGCTGGCTGCAGTATAGAGGTCACGAGCCCCGCCCCCTCCACGTCAGCAGATGTAGATGTTTCTGTCATGTGAGGTCGTTCTTATCACAATGATGTTTGTTCACGTGTTCGTGGCTCTGATCAGTTTCTGATTTGTTATTTGATGCTATATAACGGGCTGAGACATCACCGTTGACAGCTGAGACTGACTCGCGATTGGTTGAGCGAGTGTATGTGGGTGTGACCTCGATAGCGCAGCTCCACTCTACGATCACTGCTGTTCAGACTCCGACTCCAAATGACATTAAAATCACAACATGGCGTCGTCCTTGGCCGAGATATTTAAGCATTGGGACCATCACTTAAAATCTTCACCCAAACTGTGACCTGAACCCTAAAGTCTTAACCCAGAGAAAGCTTGTTCCACGAGTCCCCAACGGGTCAGTGGGGGTATTTAGTTTAAATTCCCCGGCAGGATATAAAAACAAGCAACGCTCTCACACATCTGAAGCAGCTTCCTCCACGAATCCTCCTCAGCTCTGCTGTGGATTAACGGCTCCTATAGGCCCCATAGTCGACCATGGAAATAAGGCTCCGGGTTTCTGCCTCTTACTCTCTCTCTCTGACCCACTGTGTCGCTACCTCTGTCTACATCACTGTTTGTATTCCAGGATGTTTCTTCATATCTCTATTTGATCTACCAACACGGGGTTGATGAGCATGTGAAGGAAAGAAAATCAGCACAAGATTACTTTACAGAATATAGGAGAATCCATTGAAATGGACAAGCTTAATGGAGGTTCTACGGTACGGTACGTCCACCCCCGACGTCCAGCGCGTACACGACCACTAGAGGTCTGCGTTCTTTATAAAAACAACCAATAAGCAGACATGACACGTCAGGTTGGAGGAAGCAATAGAGGAATGTGTGGGGGAATGTAAAGGGGAAGAGACGGTGAAAAACGTGGGGTTAATTAAGATGTGGGAAGAATGTGATTAGATGTGGAAGAAGATGTGTACATTATAAATGACAACGTGTGAGTCGGAATAAATGGGGGGGGGACCGGCTGAACTGGGGGAAGTGAAGATGAACGATGAGGAAGGATGGCAATCGCCGACGAGAGAGAGGGGACGGCACAGCTGCTGTCTGTCATCTCTTTAAGCTCCGGCCGTGATGGACCAATTATCCACAGGCACATAATCCCATCCTACACTTACAGCTAAGTATCATGACCCCACACACACACACACACACACACACACACACACACACACGCACAGTGGTGTGGAATCTTGACGTGCAGCGTTTGTGTCAAAGTGTGCGTAGTAATAATATTTGCGATACAAAACATCACATGATAATGGAGCCGATAAACCTTGAAAAAGAACCAACGTTGCACTTTTTTCTCGTGCACTTACGGCACCATTAACACTTCCTGAATATGCTTATTACACATTCTTAAACCGAGAGCCATTAGTACGGGAGTGAAGTAACCGGAGGCCACCGATGAGGGCAATGTCAGTTTAATGCTAATGAACGCCTTTTTTGTGTGTTTGCGTATATGGTTTTTTGTTAATTTGACTAAAGATCACAACCTGTACATGAAGGAGAGATAAGTGGAGTCAAATGTCATGAGGTTAGCGTTAATGGATTTGTATCTGTGTGGAGAAAGAGTGCTGAATTTAATTAATCAGAAAATACCACCCACAACCCAGGATAAACACCATTGTTCTAAAAGGTAGGCACACATTTAATATTCTAATGATGATTAATTTAATTTGACAGAGGTAATTCGAGATGAGGGTGAGAGGACTATTTCTTATCAAGATCCAGAAGAGTTCCAGGCGACGGGACACATCTGCGTAGAGAGCCACGTTGGGAAGTCAGAAAAATTCTGGAAAAGACGAGTAGTTGCCCTGTGGCTGCGCAGAAGTTCCAGGAGACAGGCCAAAGCATTCAGAGGTTCCATAAAATGAGATTGGTTTCCATGGAGATCTGGCCTCGCAGAGAAAGATGAGATTCAAAAGGCACGACCAGTTTTCTTGGAGATGAGTTCCGGAGGATGGAACCGGTTTTCCACCAGATGACTTCCAGAGGCATGTAGCAAACTTTGTTATTCCAGAAAAAGTAGATGCCTCGTAGCTACGGATCAGTTTCACAGGACGTAGGGGGGGTTTTGTAGGATCTGGATGAGTTCCAGTTTACAGGGTTCGTTCTCCTGAAAATACAGGTGGGTTCCAGGGCTGGATCAAAGGACCAGTTTGCTCTGTAATAAAGATGAATTCCAGAACATGGCAACAGTTTTCACCATGATCTAGATGAGTTCCAGAGAAAAGGACTAAACTCTTATTGAATCCATATTAACTCCAAGGGTTAGCCACAGATCCATAAGACAGAAGTGGTTTCTTCCGACGGTCCAGATGAGTTCCATCTGACGGGGACCGTTCTCCAGGAAATACAGGTGGGTTCCAGAGGACAGTACCGACTCTGGTCAAGCTCAAGGACTAGTCCCGGTACAGATGAGCTGCAGATAAGGTCCTACTGTAGTTTACAGTGACACCCAGATAAGTTAGAACAGTTGAGCTCCGGAAAACAGGACTGTTTCCCTTTGCAAACCAGTTTACCACTAGACTTGCTGATTCAAGAGTTCCATAAAAAAAGACATACCATAGAGAACTCGACAGGACAAGTTCCCAACAAGATCCTGATGAGTTACAAAAGAAGGAACTGGTTTCTGTCAATAACCTGAAGCTTTCCTGTAGATAGATCTCGTTGCCGTAAAGACTGAGTGGGGATTATTTCCTTTCAGGGTTTGGGTTAGGGTTCCTTCACATAGGACTAGTTCTCATTCAGATACAATTAATCCCCGAAGACAGGACCAGGTTCCATCAAGATCCAATGACGTTCAGATTCGTTCTTAGCTGAGTTAGAGAAGAGGAACCTCAATCAAATGAAAACCCAAATGAATTCTGATCAAGATTTTAGTTCCCGAAGACGGAACTAGATTTCTTGGAGATTGGAGTTGCCTGTGAATTTGTATATTTTTTAGAGAATGATTGGGGTCAAAGCAAACTGCATCTCTTATGTGCTTTCAAACTCATTTGGTCCCACCGCTCTCCGAGGATTAATTAACCCCGATTCTCTTTTTGAAAGAAAGAGAAGACAAATGTTTTCACTCCTCACTTCCTCCGTGTTATGACGATGCCATTTAAATTCCCCGGCAGGATATAAAAACAAGCAACGCTCTCACACATCTGATGCAGCTTCCTCCACGAATCCTCCTCAGCTCTGCTGTGGATTAACGGCTCCTATAGGCCCCATAGTCGACCATGGAAATAAGGCTCCGGGTTTCTGCCTCTTACTCTCTCTCTCTCTGACCCACTGTGTCGCTACCTCTGTCTACCTCACTGTTTGTATACCATGATGTTTCTTCATATCTTTATTTGATCCACCAACACGGGGTTGATGAGCATGTCACAATGCCAAGAAAAGGGGTAAATTTTAACGAGACCGCTCTTCTCTCCGTGACAAAGGCCTGATAGGAGGCACAAATTAAGAAGATCACGCAACATTTACCTTCTCCCCAGGAGCCGGCGAGTAGCACTGTGGTAGGTAGAGACTTTATAAAGTTGATTTAAATTTGGCTTGGCAAAAACAAGTTTACTGGCAAAGGGACAGCTGCTGGAGATACGGCTCAGCATTTTCAATTTTTTTTTCTTTTCAAACTCTATAGGTTGTCCTCTGGGAACAAGTGCAGACGCCCCAAAATGAAAAGGGCATTCATTAAAAAGATATTCTCCATACAGCGTCGTGTTACTCGGTTCCTGAATTAAATATGTACGCTCTGCATCAGGGAGTGCAATGGTTTACATAAGTGTACACAAAAAAAAGTTAATGCATCGGAAGCTCAAATATATTGTTATTAAGTTAGAAATACTTCCAAAATTGGGGTGATGACCACGCTTTGTTTTGCCGCTTCCCACTAAGGATGGAATCAACACACACACACACACACACACCCACACACACACACACAGGCAAATTTAGGTTCCATTAGCACACAGATAGGACATCCAGGAAATGAAATAAGCTCTGAAATAAACATGGCGGGAGACAGCAAAACACCGAGGAGAGCGAAAAAGTTGGATTAAAAATTTAAAGAATTGAGGCTTTTCAGAAACCAGCAAAGAAAAAAAAAATGGAGGGAAATCAAAAGAGGGAATGAAAGGCGAGTGACGGATTGGGACGTGAAAGAATGTGTAAAATGTAAAAGCAACAACTGTAAAAGCAACAAAGCAAATTATGAATTGGATCAGATTTGGGGTTAATTCAGCGATTGCTGCAGCGAATCTCACAAACCCGTAGACGTCATATATTTCATCTACATCCATGAATTTATTCCGCGAAAAATCGGTGAAACAACCGGACAGACGGAGGTGAAAACATATCCTCCTTCTAGAATTAATAAAACCAATAAAAACAATCGGCTTGGGTCGAACTTTTCCCCCTTTTGGGCTCTAAAATGTTTTAATTGTTTTTCGAAAAGCGTCCGAACACCGGCCTCCTTCCCTCCTGCAAACATTTATTTTTTGCGGGGAACTGGAGCGCCCTGCTGCTTCTGCGAGTCATGCAGCCTCACGAGAACGATCGATTCACAGCAGGTCGTCAACAACATGGCGGCTGTCGTGTTAGTTGGAGAGCTGCTACAGGCCGATCCGGCTGTTCTGTTCATTTCCTTTTAATGGTCTTGTTTTCGACCTTTGCGTGGTGCTGTGTGTGCAGGAGTGTTTTTCTATGTTTTCCTCGGAGACACTGTATGTTATACTGTGAAAACACAACCTTCGCTCGACTCGGCACAAGCTGCATCCAGTAACGGCGGCAGATTAACAGCTTGATACGACGCCAGCTTGTCAGGGATTAACCAGGAACCCTTCAAGGGAGCGATGGGAACTTTGGACAAGATAGGATTCATTGCAGGTCTGGTTAATGGGAAAAGTGACGACGGTGACATTTTGTTACCTTCGGGATTAGTCCGGCGACGGGGGCATCTGATCATCGATAGGTCAACGAGCCGAGTGTGATCAGGCTGGAAGCTGCTGCAGCTAATTAGACGTGAAGATACACTTCTTCTTTAGGCCGTGATCTTCAGCACAAACAATCTGAAATAAAAAAGAATAGACGCTAGAGCCAAGTCCCATCTTAAATTTGAGTTAATATTGAAAGAACCGTGTGGGGAGATACAGCCCCTTAAAGACACTGCCCAAATCTTAGAGAGTTAGAAGTCATTGGAAAAAGAAGCATGAAGTGGAACCACATCATCATATTTCAAACTCAACACTCACTCGCTGCCTGGCACAGTTTTTTTCTCTCTCTGAAATTGCTCTGTTGACTATTGACTGTAATAGAACAATTCTTTCCAAGATTGTGCATTTATTCAAACTGTCTTACAACCGCAATCATCTCCAGGGAGAGAGGCGTCCAATCACACACACAGAGATGACATTTTGTTTTGCAGACCAATCACCTGATAAATTCATATTCTGAAACTCTTCAATCAATCCGGAGGCGAGTTTCCCTTCATCCAGTGACACGTTATTTGCGGGTCGTCCTTCTCTCTTGTCTCCGCCGTGAAGAACGACGACGCCTCCTGCATAACAATCATCACATTCACACCTGCTGTCATTAAGGATCGTAACGGGCCGTTTGGGAAATGCGAGGGAGACGAGACACCGTGGACGACGCTAAACATCCATTTTTAGGAGAATAAAAATCATTAACAAAAGTCCACTACTGAATACTGAAACACCGACGATTGTCTGAGGACGTATTAATGATGTTTACACTTTCCCAGAGGACTAAGACACTAAGCAAATCAGTATCTTGTAATTTTCTGGTGTCATAGTTGATGTTTCGTAGGAAGAAATAAGCTCCGTGACATATTATTCTAAAAAGTTGATGAAGTTCAATGTAAATGTCAATTCCAAAGACACCAGAGGAGGGTGTGGGAACATCAGCCAAACATCAAAACAAACTTTAAAGCCACAGTGTGTAATATTTAGAAGAACATATTCACAGAAATTGAATATATTGTCCATAACTATATTCCTATATGAGACTCGCACAAAGGAAAAATTCTGTCGATGCTTCTTGTTACAAGGCAACGTAAGTGAAAGATAAAAGCGCCGTCTTTAATTAGTAATTATAATAAGTAATTATAATATCAATGGAGACTAACGACAGTAATGTCACTGAAAGGGTAGGTGTTGATAAATCATCGGATGCATGTACAGAGCTGCAGAAACAGTATCACTGTTATTTAGACGTTTTAACTTCTTTCTTTTTGTTAATAAGGCGACGCTGCTGCTCGTCTCTTTTGCTTCGGAGCAGGCAAACGCAGACGGGAATCTTCGCCCCCACATCACATTCTGCTAATTACCTTCATTTAGTTGTAAATTTGGACCTTTAAGAAGAGAAGCTGGGACTTTTAGAGACAAACAGGCTTTGTTAATTTTCTCGTTAATCCCAGATCAGGGCCGTCACAGTTCCGAACTTTGATTCAATTTTTAAGGGTAGTTGAGTATTTCCATTTGGTGCCACTTGCTACTTATACGCCACAACATATATAAAGTAGCAGCGTAGCTCCCATGTACCAGATGTCTATGAGTTCTGGCCATAGACTGTATGTAAAGATGATCAATGACTGCATATAAAGATGATCAATGACTGCATATAAAGATAAGATATGTTGCACCTTTATCGATCTCCTGTGGGGGAAATTCAAATTTGATGTAGCAGCAAAAAAGGGACAAATGTGATAAAAAAAATAAATGAGATTACAACAGAAACGGAATCTGAGGTAAATAAGATAAAACAGAAATATATATACATATAACTATGTACAATAACAAATAGTGCAATGTAGAAAAAAAAAGCGAGCACGAGGGTCCCCTCCTCCGTAGCTTTATGTTCTTACCAAAGACGTAGATATGAGGAATCAAACATGGGAGCCTTCACAGCTCTGAGCTGGATGACTGTTAAACACAGGTTTTTATTACGTGGTTTAACAATAAGTCGGGACTACGGCGGCACGATTCTCTTATCAGGCGGCTGCCTTGCGCTTTTCCGGTAAATTAATCAATCAACTGCCGTACGTGTGCACACCCATCAAAAAAATTATTTGAATCATTTTGGAACCACAAATGTAATAACGCTCACCTCCAGTTTCACTGGACCGTTTTGGAGTTTTAAAATCTCTGGCCTCTGAAACCACTGAGGATTTTTTGTCGCCCCCCAGCTGATCTGTAACTCAGATGATGAGACTTCAGCGCATGTCACTGTGAATCTTCTATAGGATGATGTCACGATTGCATCGCCCCGTCAATCAGACTCCGTATGGAGAATGTCCGAGACCCTCCCCTTGGTACTGCCAGAGGTGAGAGCGGCGAGCCTGTCATCGGGCCAGAGCACAGAGGATTATTACAGCATCATGGTGCGTGTGTGTGTGAGCTGGCTAATGAGGAACTTTGAGGAATTGTGGATGAGTCCCTACGGCCGCCAGTGAAAGAACAGAGTCCCAGGGGAGCTGTGCAACGTGCTGAAGAAAAGGATCACTAATGTGTGTGTGTGTGTTTGTCGGCGTCCCTCGGGACGTTTTAAGTTGCTCGTGGCGGTTTCAGAGGGATGAGGAGCGACGTGATGATGGATCTGTCAGAGTTGAACAGAAAATTAAGAAGCTCTCGAATAAAAAAACTTGATAAGTCAG
Organism: Scophthalmus maximus; assembly: GCF_022379125.1. Lineage (NCBI taxonomy): Eukaryota > Metazoa > Chordata > Actinopteri > Pleuronectiformes > Scophthalmidae > Scophthalmus > Scophthalmus maximus. The sequence goes on from NC_061526.1 coordinate 9,358,951, forward strand.
GAGCCTTGTGATGTCCAACCTACACACACACACACACACACACACACACACAATGAGGTCAGCAGTTTTTCTATGAAAGCTTGTCTGGTGTAGAAGGGGGGAAGGGTATTGTTTGTCGCCCGGGGGTGCATGTGTGTGTGTGTGTGTGAAGATATTAGATCCCGTTGAACGTCATTCAGTATGAAAAATAATTAAAAATGTAAATGTACAAATGTATTTCAGCCCCCATCAACTATGTTCACCCACTTGTATCGTCTGTGTGTGAGGAAACCACATTACATCCATCCATCCTGTCTCCATGATGATGTTGCCGAAGCCCCGCCCCCTCGCCGCCCGGGGAAAATGAGGCAATCTGAGCGATGATGGAGTGGAGGAAAACAGAGAAAAATATTAATACAATAAAGATTCAAACGTAGTGAAGCAGCTTCTCAGCTTCCGGAGACACCGGAGCTCTTGTTAACTGCGGTTCAATTACTTAACTTACCTCTTTCCAGTATTTTTAGTTAGTTTCTGCTCATCTCATTGTCTTTTAAACCTCATTTAAATGAATTTCCACATCTCTGTATTCAGTAACTCGCTTCGTACAGCATACAGGAGCAAGTTTAATTAATGGAAGATCCTCAAAGAAGAGTATTCTCGCTCCTGCTGCCGTTTGATGCTCCACAACGACATGAAAAGACGGAAAATTAAAGGGGAGGAGACGGAGGAGGAACTAGGAGGGGAGGGAGTGGGTGAAGCGGAAGAGCTGAAATGTGGATTTCTCTCCATTGCGTAACAGGATTACTCGCCGTGAAGCAGACGAGGTAACAAGGGTGGTGCGGAGCAGAGATCAGATTCTCTTTGATGGTGATGATGTACATACGGTGCACTTCATTTCATCATCAACTCCCCATGCACTGTACGTACAGTAGATTAGCACCTGTACAGCAGCACCTGTGGAGAAGAACCAGGTGACGGGTTGTTTCTGGAACAAGTTCTGGTTGTGCAGGATTGACGATGCACGGGCCACGTTTAAGATTACTAAAGGAGAGAGACTCCTATCAGCGTCTGTATTCATATCGTAATCATAATCCAGATTTTGTTAGTCTGTGGTCATATCAAATAATCATAATCCAGATTTTGTTAGTCTATGGTCATATCCGCCTTTCAAAATAAATAATCCTGTACTCATTTATATAGCAAAGTATATGAATATAAACGATTATGTATAAACTCAAGACTTTGTTCGTCTGAGGCTTTTGATTTTTTAAAACTTTATTACTTCGACCTCTGGAGGACGAAACAGAAAAACAGAAGAAAAGCAATCAACACATAAAAAGCCAAACAAAGTGAATTACATGTTGTTTACGTCGCAGCGAATTGACTTCAATTCAGTTTTCTCTCAAATATGAACACACCAGAAAATCAATGACACTGTGGCATGAAGGGCGGCAGCACACACACACACACACACACACACACACACACACACACACACACACACACACACACACACACACACACACACACACACACACACACACACACACACACACACACACACACACACACACACACACACACACACACACACACACACACACACACACAGAACTTGAAACTCAATCATTTAGAGCCCCAGTGTGTAATTCTGCACTTTTCTGGTGCCATCTAGTTCCAAACCACTAACCAACTGAGCCACCGACAGGGGACACTTTATGGCGGCACACCACTGATTCCATTTCCGATTTCTGTCAGCGTCTGACAATTCAACGTGAACGAGACGTATTCTGGAACGTTTAGAAACGTAGAAACATGAAGACTCACACGGAGGTTGGGTCCACCTCATGGAACTATATTCAACTCACATGAACACAGAGTTATAGACAATATATTCAATTTCTTTGAATAAGTTCTTGAATATTACACACTGTAGCTTTGAATATCTTAAGTAACGTTTTTTAACGCTCCCTTTGTTTGTTTGTTTTTTCAAAAGAATCCGTTAAATGTGGATGTGGACAAAGGTCAAGTTATGTTTTTTGGACATTTTCATGATAATAATTATCGGGTTATTAATTAGAGGGTGGTAATAATAACAATTAAAGTTGAGTAGTGTCAGATCTGGATCCTGTAGAGAAAAAGTTCCTCCTGTTCTGTTGGTTGTTCTCTTGATGTCTCTCTCTCACACACACACACACACACACACACAAATCATGTTTTTATTCTAACAAATTGAACAGTGAACCGTCAGACTCCCGCGTCTTAATGAAAAATATAATCCACAGAGGCAGCTCAGCCTCCGAGTCCAGCGCCGACACCAGCGTGAAATAAAAAACAACCAAAAGTCAAAGAAAAAAGGAAGTTACTTGTATTTGTTTTCTTTCCTTCAGAATCCCGACAGAGATCCACGATATAATCTGTGTAATGGTTCTCATGTTCATGTGATAAGGTCAAAGTTCTTAATTAATCAGCGGCTCCGCAGGAAAACGAGCCTCGGCTCCGATCGGGCTGATAATCACCAGGTAACGTCTGCGTTTGTTTCAGTGTCGGGAGATATGGAATACATTTTTTAAAAGACCACCGTGTCCGTGTGTGTGTTTGTGTGTGTGTGCCATGACTCAGTAGTTGACGGCTGGTCGAGGACACGGTGAACCACCGCAGAGTAAATGGAGACACTAATGATGGCACTCAGACATCCTGGTGTGTGTGTGAGATCCAAATGGGGTAAATGGAAGCCTCTCACCATCGGTAATGAAACACAAACACAAACACGCCGGAGGATTTTCTCCCTCGAGTGGAAACAGACGGAACGAGTCACGCGATGGATCGTCGGAGGAAATAAACTCGATGGTCCGATGTCCGTAAAAGGTTCGAACCGGTCGTGAAACATTGAATCAGGACAACACACCTGGACATCAAACACATCGTCGTCCCAGGCGCTCTGCAGCAAACACACACACACGCACACGTCGGCTGCGTGGAGAAACCTCACAGCCTGAGTGTCGATGGACACGAGTGGAAAACTGAGTGAGAGGAGACGGAGATTCTGCTTCACTTTCTTCAGGCTTCGTTTTGTCGTCCAGTGTGTGTGTGTGTGTGTGTGTGTGTGTTTTCTACGACTTCCTTCCTTTAACCTTGAAAGAGTGTGTTGCGATAAAAAAAACTTAATAACCTATTAAATCAAGTTACATAATTACAATACCACATTGACCTTCCCCCACGACTGTTCGGCCATCTTTTCATCTGCTAATCTTTAAAACACACACACACACTCAAACACACACAGCTATTAAAGATATGATTATCCGTTCTACTGGATCAATATCTACTCAGACATATTATCATTGTGTGTGCGTGTGTGTGTGTCTTAAACGTCTTTCTAAATTATTGACTGTGTTGATTTTGACTAACCCTATAAATCCAAATGTATTTGAACTGATTTGAAAGTTTGAACACGTTCATCAATAAGTTGAAATCATTTACAATTCAAAAAAGGGATAAATTCTTAAATATGATTCTGTTTTAATGAATTGTGTCATCAGTCATCAATTTGTAAAAACGTTTGAATATATTGAATGATAGTTTTCATATCAACTATGAGTAGAATCATTATTAATGTGAAGGTAAAAGTGAGTGAGTGATTTAAAAATTCAACACATGTATTTCTACGATGATTTAATGAAACCATATGATTCAGACCTGCTCGTCGACCTTCGTCCACCGTCCTCGTCTTCCTCGACTCGTCGCCTCGGTTCTGCCAACGCAGCAAGTGGCGGCGGCCAGTAGGTTTTCATCGTGTAGGTGGAGGGACGGATAAACAGCAGCTGGTCCACTTCCTCTTCCTGTGGGGAATCCAATTAAATTAAATTTTAATTGAACTGCTCAAAATCAAAACATATTTAAAGTCGAGGCATTTTACATCCTGTCAGAACTCATGCTGCAGACTTTTGACGATCAGTGACTGTATATAAAGACGATCACTGACTGTATATAAAGAAGATCAGTGACTGTATATAAAGACGATCACTGACTGTATATAAAGACGATCAGTGACTGTATATAAAGACGATCAGTGACTGTATATAAAGACGATCAGTGACTGTATATAAAGACGATCAGTGACTGTATATAAAGACGATCAGTGACTGTATATAAAGAAGATCAGTGACTGTATATAAAGACGATCACTGACTGTATATAAAGACGATCACTGTATATAAAGACGATCAGTGACTGTATATAAAGACGATCAGTGACTGTATATAAAGACGATCAATGTATATAAAGACGATCAGTGACTGTATATAAAGACGATCAGTGACTGTATATAAAGACGATCAGTGACTGTATATAAAGACGATCACTGACTGTATATAAAGACGATCACTGACTGTATATAAAGACGATCACTGACTGTATATAAAGACGATCAGAGACTGTATATAAAGACGATCAGTGACTGTATATAAAGACGATCAGAGACTGTATATAAAGACGATCAGTGACTGTATATGAAGACGATCAATGTATATAAAGACGATCAGTGACTGTATATAAAGACCATCAGTGACTGTATATAAAGACGATCAGTGACTGTATATAAAGACGATCAGAGACTGTATATAAAGACGATCACTGACTGTATATAAAGACGATCAATGTATATAAAGACGATCAGTGACTGTATATAAAGACGATCAGTGACTGTATATAAAGACGATCAGTGACTGTATATAAAGACGATCAGTGACTGTATATAAAGACGATCACTGACTGTATATAAAGACGATCAATGTATATAAAGACGATCAGTGACTGTATATAAAGACGATCAGTGACTGTATATAAAGACGATCAATGTATATAAAGACGATCAGTGACTGTATATAAAGACGATCAGTGACTGTATATAAAGACGATCACTGACTGTATATAAAGACGATCACTGACTGTATATAAAGACCATCAGTGACTGTATATAAAGACCATCAGTGACTGTATATAAAGACGATCACTGACTGTATATAAAGACCATCAATGACTGTATATAGTGAATATGTATCCACAGTGGATGTGGAGACGGTGACGTCACCTGGAAAGTGTGAGTCAACGCGTTGAAGTTTGGCTTTGAGAAGTTTCTCTCTTTTTAACTCAGTTTGGTGTAAATACATTCATTCTTCGGCAGCACGGAAAAAAAACTAAAGAATTCATTCCTCCTCCGGACTTCATTACTTTTTGCTCACCAAGATAATATGACTTTGTCAAACAACGACAAGGAGCAAGAAAGAAAATGAGCTGAGAGAGAGAACACCAACTTCTTCCAGAGTAAAAAATTAATATCTGCTTCAGAGAAACTTTTGTCACTGACGCATGAAGATTTACATTTTCTGTCCACATGAAGAAAATCTTGGTGGGTCCTTTTTTTTAAATTTTTCATATATTAAATATATTAAATTATTTTTATTTTTTGTGACTGAGCAGACAGATCACGCAATGCCACTGAGCACAGAGGGAATTAAACATATAAATATTATTTATTAATCATGTAAGAGGATTACAGAGAGAAATCACTTCCTTCTCATGGTAAGTTAAAATATACCTGCATTTGTGGACATGTATTTGAACACACACACACACACACACACGGTAGCCATGGCAACTGTGGCAGATGAGTGCAGTGGTTGTTTTTCCCCCCCTGAATTCTTAAACACTAACAATGAGTCTTGAAAAACACAAAGACCGAACAAAGGTCTTGTCAAAACTTTTTACAGTTGACACAGGAAGGAAAATGAACTGTTTCTATCAGTGGCTGTATATAAAGATGTTTTTTCCTCCACTGTACCTACATGTCACCCTGGACTGCGGCACTAAGCTTGAGAAAATAACTTTGCATGAAGAAAATTATTTTCCCAAGATAATTTTGCGGCACAGTCAGCCTTGGCTTGACCCGTTACATATTTTCTAATGTGGATCTACAAGAGGTCTGACACTGCTGCTCACGGTGCGTAGCGAAGGACCTTCTCCTTTCAGGTGGCCGTGAATGACGTCGCTGAAGAGCAGACGGACGTGATACGGAGGACGTTTAGGGCTAAGAACACGACAGATTAATATTAACACAAGGTCTTTTGTGATTTTGTCAAGTTAAAACCATGGAAACTGCAGAGGAGGAAGCACATTAATACATGGATGCCTAAGTTACATCATGAAAATTTAGTCTCCACTTCCTCCCGCTATAATATCTCGGATACGAGCGCCGCCCATCTTGTGCTAGTGACGCCATTTCAGAGTCAGGATCTACACCCACCCAGCCAATCACAAGTCAGTCAGTCTTTTTCCACGGATAAATGTTGTCATAGAGTCAGATATCATGTCTCGCAGCTACAGTAGCTCACCAACTAGCCCGGCAAGTTGTTACCAACTCAACCAACACTTAGCAAAGCAAGCACATATACATTTTGAGCTGCCAGTTTCAATCAGTGACCGTGCGACCACACGGTTACGGTCACATTTCAGATATAACCCTGCTTCTGCAAAAGATGGTCAGTGTTGCAAATGAAACTTCACTACACCTTAAGATTTCTCTCCGCGCTCACATCAATACCTCTTAACCAGATTCAGTCGCAACACATCCTTTACTTCTTAAGGGACAAAGTCCGGAAATAAATCTGAGGCGCTCTGCTGCCGCCTGATACACGGTGATCTATCTGTCCACCGCAGCAGCGCCGGACTTTTCATATCAAACCTATATTTATGGAGGGAGAGTTCACCAAGCGTGAACACCTGATGTCCCGCTGTACATTACACATTGATCCAGGGGAGCTGTCAATACCTTCAAGCATCCAAGGTTTCTACTGTATCTGAAGGTTGCTCGCTGGTACGTGTCCCACAGCTTATCCCCACAAATCAGAAATGAATAAATGCCAACATAGCATATGTTTGTCTGTTGAATAAAAATACAGAATTATGTCCAATTATTGTTCACCATCTTAATACAAGCTCAGTTTTGGAGCAATTTCCTTCTCTAAGTTAACATTCGACATATCTAAAGGTCCTTACGTTTATCAAGAGTAGTTTTAAATGTTAGAAATAGCTTTAATTAGTAATTGTTAGCAAGGTAACAGACTATAAAATATGATTATCTACACAGTAAAGTACATGCTAAACATCTTTATATAGTCATAATGCTTATGTATAGGGTGCGTTGAGCTTCAAGCACCAATGTGAGTACAGCCTCACAGAGATGTTCCACTATACCGCGGAACATATCGCAACTTCCGATCTTGGAGGTCTGTAATTCCGAGATTATAAAGGGAACCATGACCTGGACTTCTATTTCTTTCAGTAGCTTGTAAACATAGCTGCTACACACACACCTCAGAGCTCATGATACTTAATATGACCCAGTTTATTACCCACACGTTTTACTGATACACTGCAAGAGATTTGGAGCTAACGTCAATAGCCCACAAATTGCTGTTTATTAAATGACAGCCAGTGGAAGAAACGCGTGATTGCGAGGCATATACAGTCGGATCCCCTGCAGAGTTATCGCTCAACATCATCTGCAGATAAAGATAAACAAAGTGATGCATCGCGCCGGAAGTCGACAGACGTCAGCCAAGGGAGTAGAAGCCGCGCAGGCAGCATCCTGCAGGAGATACGTCACCTCCAGTAGACCTCTGGAGATAATTAGACATAAAAACATCCAGGCGACACCGATACTGTGAGAACAAACAAAGACGAGTTTATGCAGTCTTGAGCTTAATGAAGCGAGGACGAAAATAGTTGGCTTCCCCCCCCCCGAGTAGACCTGTAATGATTCACGCTTCAAGGCAGCGTCTCTATCACAATACGCAAAGCTAACATTACAAACCCTCCCTCAGCCTGGCAGGAGAAAACACTTGCAGGAGTATATTTCAGAAACATTACGGAGAGACATATATTCAGCTGCCCCTGGCGGGTGAACTGAAGTCGTTGGGTTTATTAGACCTGCCATCAGCGCTGCAATAGACTGAGTGAAATCCTCCCCGTCGGCCATTACTGCAGAGAAAAACCGAGGAGGCAATCTGTAGCTTAAAAGTCAATAAATCCACTTGTGGTGATGGTTTCCCATCAGCGGTACACAAACCTTGAGGGAGGAGCCGAGGTCTTTAGTCCCATCATGCTCTCTCAAAGAGCCCTAATGAGAGCTCAGCCGACTCATTATGCAGAGAGGACTGGCAAGGGGCGCGATTATGGTGGATAACGTCTGGTTTGAAGGGTCATGCCTCTGTGTTTGTATGTTTCAGATCAGCGAGCAAAGGTTGTTCATCCGGCACTTTGCACAGAGTGCTTCGCAAACAAAGCAATAAAAAATAACCAGAACAACGTGGGTGTTTTATATCGCCACAGATCATTTCTCCAAACACACCATGAACCGAGAGTACAGGTTTACATACAGCCTTTTTTTCTCAGCTGAACCCTTAGCCTACATCCACATCTGTTATCATTGACTCCTTGTCCTTACAGTACTTGCTTTTTCATTTGTTTTGTTGTGCACCAAAACACCAAAGCAAATTCCTTGGAGGTGAAAAATCTACTTTGAATAAAACTGATGGATCTCCGTCCAGGCAAGCATTTTTGCATCGCATCTGAAACAATCTCCGTCCACACTAACACACCCGAAAACACATCACAAGACCATTCAGGTACACCGGTCGCTGCGTGTTGTCGTCAACAGGAAGCATATTGTCTACTCTGCAGTTGGTTGCTTAGTCACCGAGAAATAAACAACTACAACTCTAACAACAGGGGTCTCATCGCTAATTGGCTTTCGCGACAACACCTCATGTGGATATTGAGTGAAGCAAATGACCATTGCCCGTCGTGAGTGACGCAAAATTTACGTCTAGTCACATCTTTGCATTGACTTTGTATGAAAATCTACTCTCGCAAATAATTTGCGTTGCGTTTGGTGGGAACAAAGGGGGGGGGGGTGAAGTTTAAACAAGGATCAGAGGCAGTGTTGCTGAGGACGTCCTCTACTGTATGGATCACAGACCGTCTTCACTGCACGCTCTTCAGTCACAGGATCAAGGCTGGGAAACCTCGGGGAGGGCAACTCGCCACAGCTCTTGTTAACATTCCTGTCCTTTCTCATCGACTGAGGACGAAGAGTATTGATTCCATAGCATAGAATAATGTGACAACGCAGCTGTTGACGAGGGCAACGAAAAATACCAATGTGACTATGGGCTGATTATATTTATGATTCAATCCAGTAAAAACTCTGAACTTAGCGGCTTCACAGGAAGTTTTTGAGCTGCTGCTAACATTTTCTCCTATGATTTAAGATCCAGACAAGTAAAATTCTTCATTTTGGTAAAATATATGGTAAAAAAGCCAGATTTGGTTCTTATCGCGTCTAATAATCAAACAGCCAGACATCACTGAAGTGTTGCACTGTCCACATCTTCCAGTTCATTTCACCAAAATTGACAGAACTCAGGTTATAGATTGATTATCCTTATCCTTAGACTTAAGTTTCTGGTCGAGCGAGGCTATCTGTTTGCAGTCTTTCTGCTAAGCTAACCATGTGGTTGGTGTCAATGTCAACATAAGAACATTTGAGTACATTTTGAAACTATATCTTTAGATTTAGTTGAATAATCCACTTATTACAGTCCTGTAACACAACGCGAGTCAGCTACCGCCTCATGAATACGCGTGGATGTTTACAGCCTCATTAATATTCATGAGGCCGTCGCACGGATGAATATGCACCACAAACTGCAGCCAAAGAAAACAAGACAATACACACTGACCTATGAGAGAGTGTGTGTGTGTTGTACAATCCACCCACGCCACGCACGAGGTTGCCACGACACACAACTGCCATCTCCGACGACAATCTGTTGCTAATTAAGGTTTGAGATGACCTTTGGTTGATGACATGTTTACATACTGACACACACACACACTCATGACTCGAGTCACGCAGCGGATTAACGCAAAAACACAGGAAACGTATTGTGGAGTGTTTGAAGAGGGAATGTAAAGTATCTACTGTTCGATCACGACTGAACTGAACTAGGACATTCGCATCGGATCAGCATCATTAACTCTACTTCTGATCTGCACACGTTCCGATCTTGTGCGGCGGCGGCGGCGAAAAAACACGAGCCCCCACGTCCTCTCTCTTTGGCCGAGGACGAGAGCTGAGGGTCGTTAAAGACAAACGAACAGGAACTGCAATGTTCCTGCTCTCCGAACGCGGAGATCCAGTTTTCCACACATCATATAACGTTTATGACTATTTGATCCGAGGCTGGATCTAAAATGAAATCTGGAACTCGTCTAAAACCAATGTCGTTATGATTTCAGATGAGAATAAATCATTATTCATTTATTTATTTTGACCTTATTTATCAGAAGTTTTCAATCGTTAAATGTCAAACTGGGATAGAGATAGACTACGGTATATGACATGGAGCATATTAGACAGTTAACATACTGTGGGACAGTTACATGATGGTTATGTAATGAGGCCTCAGGGTGAGAACATTATGCAAGACGTGTGAAATGTTTGCATCGTAGGACGTTGTAATGAGAGTATGTGGTGTGTTTTTAATTTGATGATATCCTACTATTATAATCGTGTAGTTTAGGTACAGTGGCAAGACCTTACCTTCATTCAGAGAAACGTCGTGACCTGGTCAGAACTGGAGCACTTTTACAAAATGCATTTAGAAGATTATCTGAAAGTTGAAATGAGTTCAGAAATCAGACAAACATTTTTTATCCAACTCGTTATAATTCACATCGTAAAAGTCTTTTTCATTTTGCTCTGTACCTCGTCTGGGCGGAGGGACACAGTAGCAGGAGGCCACTCGGCTCCTTCACGACATACTTCCCCTTGAAGATGTGAACTGTCGCACCTTAGCTCGCAACGCGTCGCATCTGAAATCACCTCATTCCGAGAACAAGAAACCATCGTCCCGTGTAAATAAGAGATCAGACAAGGACAGAGAGTAGTCAAGGACAGACGGGATGGATCGGTGCGCAATCACACACCTCAAGGACGCCAAACAAACAGCACAACCCATGTATCTTCATCGCACGGTGACATTTTCCCTCACTGCTATCGCTGCAGCCAATCGGCAACAGGATTTATTCAACAAAGGTTATGGTGAGGAGGTCCGCCGTGGAGAGCAGACGACGAAGGTTTTCTTCTTTTTGAGTCTTCTTCGTGTGTTTCTCAGGGGCTGTCGGGTCACGGCGAGGCACTGTCGCCGCCGCCCTGACGTCACTGGGTTCGAGTCCGACATGTGACCTTTGCCATGTGTCATCCCTCATCTGGCTCCCGCTGGGCCCCATGTTAATCCCCCTTTTCCTAATAACGTAGAAATGCCACGAAGATAATGTCAGATAAAGGTTCCCGGGTCGTCAGCGAGACGACGCGGGGGAATTCAGAAGGTAATTATGTTCAACCCGAAGCTTTTTTAAACAGTGCTCAGGTTTTTACCGGTGACAGTGAACCAACACTATACGCTGGTTCACTGCGTAACAGCCCTACGCTCAGTCAGACTCCGATCAGATATTAACACACAGACATCACCTGTAAGCTGGTGGTAAACTGCGATCTGTATCTACATGTGCAAACGGATCTCACCGAGGTAGAAATGCAACACGGACGGTTAACGTTACGCTCGTCATCACGTCAGCGGTGAGAGAAAATCTGTCACCATGAGAGATAAGATAGCGTCAGCTTTCGATTAGAACGGTGGAAGGAACACATGCGAGAAGAAAATGAACTAGGACGTCACCAAGTAGAGCTAGAACCGTCACCAATGCCAAGACGGACCAACCAGAGAGCAGCGGCGTGATGATCTCAGAGCCGGAGTCAACACCTGCACAGGTACAAATGCCGCCGCTTTGAGGGCGAGACAAGAGAGAGCGAGGCGAGCGTAGCTGAGTCGTGGTTTCGATCTGTGCGAAATGTGCACCAACGGAAATGGCACATTCTCGTATCGGGGAAATAAATGTCTCAGAATTACCATAGAAACGAGTCGTTCCACTGATTCGCTGCTCTGCATCTGAGGGGAAATCACACGGAGCGTTTATTGACACCGCTGTCGCTGCGCCCATTTCTTTCCGCTTTATGGCGCCGGTCGTTTGATGGGACTAGAGGTGGCAGAGGGGGTGAGGAAGGAGGCAGCTGCTGAGATGCTGAATAATGTGTGCACTTACTCCACCGTGGCATCAGACGGCAGCAGGCAGCGATTCAGAGGGGGAAACTCTAACGGGCAGAAAATGGAACATAACTCAGACCATTTCCCTTCTGCTTAGTAAACACTAATAAAAAGGAGGCACACATGGGACACACGGGACGGAGGCTCGGCGGAGGTTTGAAAGTGTCTGAAGACTATTTGGATCATCAGTCCGTCAAAACAAATTTGACGGACAATAAACAAGTGCGTTGGTTTGTTTTTCTGGCCTGTCACTTTTCCGATCAAAGCCAAACTGGAGTAACTACACAAGCAGTTTATATGAAACACAATCACATGAACGTTTATAGATCATAATCCAGTTCCCGAGGGCTGCTGGTACCCACACAGTCACAGAGACAAAGTGATTACAGAAAACATAAAAAAAGATCTCCAAAAGAAAATGCAGCATTTTTGGCTTTAGACCTTGAAACAATGCTGATGATTGACGAAGAAAAGTCATGATTTACAGACGGATATACACGATACTGTCCACAATATTACTACAGAAAGATTCGGAAAAGGAAAAGTTGTGGGCTTGGCACATAGATCAAACCCATATTTCGGACAATACTAAACTTTTGAAGTCCTGACACGCAAAGTTATGAAATGATGCCGTTGTATCTGTAAAAGATGTCAATATTGAGTTATATAAGTGTTATGTATAAAGTCTAAAGTCAGGTGAAGAAGTGTGGTCCATCTTTATTTAAAGATTATGGAGGAATTTCAGTTGTCACTCACACAATCAAACCATTGAAATCATGAACAGAAAACTTGTAATTAGGTATTTTTCTGACTGGATTAAATAGACGTTTTAACTATTGAAGAAAAATGAATTAATCGTCAGTACATGAGTTGAGCTCGTCTCACACAGGAAACTGTGTGATGATTAAAAATCCGAGACAGTGCTTCAGGAGGATCTCTCTCTGTCATGATTGGGATTCTTTATTCGTCTGTATTCATCTTTAAATTCCCCCCGAGGGATCAGTGTTCCAGAGAAAAGCTTTAATTACACCCATATATTCACCATGTAGAGGTGATGACTAATGCCGCTGTTTTTAAATATTGTTTTAACTCTCTTACGTGGAGAACCTGTCAAGGACTAATTCAAGGATCTTTGCGCTGGTAAAGTCTTTAAATACATTCATTAAAAACACTGCAAACCTTTTTTGAGCTTTTTGGAGATTTAGATCATTTCCCAGACCACTGCCTCCCCATCAGACCCGCCATCCGGGGGTTTGATAGTTCGTACAAAGTGCTGACTGGCAATGCTCCACTTTAAAGAGGGGTGATATTCATTCAAGAGGAAGTTACAAAAAGTTTCAGACTGGGCTTTTCAAAGTGCAAAAGGTTTTTGGAAGCCTGGAGGAAGGGGTTCAGGCACGGTTCTACAATCTGACAATGTGTTTGTTTAAAGCAAGCATGCTACCTTAGCATGAGAATACTGGGTCTCAAACAGCATTCCCAGATGGTCACAATGTGGCAGGGGGAGGGTATCTAGAGGACTACCAGGGAACATTAAGCACTTTGTTGGAACAATTAGGATTATTGGGCGTTCCCTCTATGTCCCCACAACATTTGCAAAACCTTTAGTAACGCGACAGGAACTTTTGCAGGAACTTTAGCGGAACGAAGATGACCACAATGGAACATCCCATTCATATCACATAGGCATCGTTATTATGTGACCAACTATGCGAATGTGTTCTGGGTAACGCTGCAACACGATAAAACTACACTGACTAGAATTCCTGATAAATCAGGAACGTTAGTGACAAATAGGGAAATGCCTGCAAATTCAAACTTCCTTACAAGTAAGGTATAACCCTGAAACGTCACGAAGAACCACAGACAAGTGGACATCCCTGAAAGTCAACGAGGTTTGTAATATCCAAGATGTGGTGTTCTTTGAAGTGCGGGGGCTTCATGTGAAGAGCAGCACATTTTTGACTGGGAGCCTCTTAGCAGGTTAATCTGGGAGACGGGTTTTTCCCGATCCTATATTGACATTTACAAATGTTCCTTAGAACGACGACAACAATGAAGTTTAACACAGAAATGTGAAACTTGAATGGCAGGTGAGGAGGGAGGCTTGGCAGCGTGCGTATCAAGCTTCAGGCAGCAGGAGTAAAAATCCTGTGGCGAGTAGAAGCGGCAGCAGTTAATCAGCTCTTTGTGGGAGGTAACATTTACCTCCCACAGGTAACACAACAGACTGAACAAGTGTTTTTCACACCGCGACGTCTCAAACAAACACAGAGCCCACGGGAGTCGTTTAATCCCATCACTCTCCACCGCTGACCCGCCAACTCTGCCTGTTTTTCTTACAGAAAAAATCCGCTCCTGGCTGCAGAGCCGATGCCAACAAATCAAATTCATTCTATTCATTAAAATCCAAAACATTTACTTTTTTCGCCAAAAACTCTGTCACATAAACTGAACCGCTCTCTCTCTCTCTCTCTTATTCAACGCCATCACGATAACAAAGTGAAAGGGGGTCACAGGGAAGGGAGTTATTTTATATTACCTGACACAATAATAAAGTTAATACAGCAAATTCAATGAACCGTGACAAGAATTCTTCAGCATTTCAGTTTTAGAAGAGTGAGAGGCTGTGATTAATCAGAAAAAGCCTCCTTTTCTTTTTATATATTTTTTTTTTCCACGGGGGAATTATCAATAATTGATTAGACATTTTTACCAGCTTGAAGCTGCGTATATCAAACGCTGTGTGATACTGAGGCCTCGTCACAAGTGTAGGAGATGAAAGGACATAATGAAAGGCTGAGCAGACGATCACACGGCAGAGCTCACACTGCTCTGCGCGACCGGGTCTCAGCCCGAAAATCTACTTGAACGTGGGCGTTTCGTTTTCACTGAGAAAACAAAGAATTTGCGTGCGTTAAAATACAGTGTGCGTGTAAAACAAATGATGTTTCTAATGATTCTGATATTACCCTTTCTACTGATGTGACAATGCTCTGTAATGACGATCTGCCTCATTATCCGGATGTTTGCGTCACCTCGTATATCAGCCCTGATTTTGGATAATCTGATGCCTTTACTTTGAAGGATTCCAGAGTCTTTTACTTGCCTGAGCAGCTCAGCAGGAAGTCTTTTAATGTGTGTCAGAACATAGACAGTGCAAAAAAGGAAGGATGAGATGACGGCTTCTAAAAATGAAGCCAAATCATCTTGATTGCCTCCCCGTTGGCCTCCCTCTTAGCAGATGGACCAAACTAAAAGTAACTGTATGTAGACGTTAAATAAATGTTCCCAAACATAGTTTCTGTCATTTGAAGTGTTCAGTGTTTCAGAAATGCTTGGTTTTAATTAGTTATTTGATGTTTTGCAAAAACGAGCTGAGACGTCATGATTGACAGCTGAGACTGACTCGCGACTGGTCCAGTGCATGTGTGGGCGTGACCAAATGACGTCAAAAGTACAAGATGGCGGCGCCCCGTATCTGCTCAGGATATTTTAGCTTTTATTTTACTGTGCGACGGGAGAAAGTGGAGACATATCGTTTGACTTTATTCAGAGTCTGTGTCAAACTCGCAACAGAAAAGTCCTGCGGCTGTTTGTGTTGAACCTCAAGCTGCGTTATGGTTTATGGTGAGGCAGATTAAGAGCTTATATCTATGCCAGGATTGGACGAGATGTTTTGTCGCAGTGAGGGACTTGGGGAGATGTTTGTGTCTCTGTTGTGAGTCTGTGTTTCTTTGTACGAGTGTTCTCTTTAATTATTTGTGTGTTTGTCTTTTTGGAAGAAGCAGATAGTGGCGGTAATTGAGAGATGGTCGTTACTGATGCGTCGTCTAGTCCTGATGATCTGCTGAAGCCTTATTTGCCATTTCTGCACTGTGGCGAGTCTATTTTTGGAGAGCAGAAGACTCTGAAGATTCTGAAAACCTTCAAGGCCTCAGCGACAGTTTGTCACCTGCAGAGGGTTTTTTTCCGCTCTCTCCCTGTTAACCTTTGCTTATCCACTGATGATCTGAAAAAATGTGAAGTCGGTTAATCCAGGGGATTGTGGAGATATTTCAGTCAATCCCATTCCTCTGGATGAGTCTCGACATCGAGGCTATAAAACCTTGTGTCACTCGAGGTCATTGAATGGGACGGGAGTCGGACTTGATCAATGACTTTCTTCTGTGCTAGATTTGATGTCGGTTTACGTGAAGATGTTCACACTGCCGTACACGACATGTTCGAATAACGCAACGTCTGTGGTCCATGGTTGGTTCTTGAAGACATGGATACAGGCGGCGTGTTTGTTCCTACAAAGAGTGTAAATCCACTGCGGTTCGCTGGCACTTTCCAGATTCTGTGAATGTACCAAAGTCTTCTTTCATTCCTGTTTGACAGATATTTACATCACACAGGAGATAAGTCAGTGAGAGGGATGAGAGCGAACACAAAGCTGTCCCATTCCCCCCGCTGCCTCACTGATACGTCAGGTATGTGGCTACGTCTCTGCTTGATGTATCGATATCAGAAAAACTAAACATTCCCGCGAGAGGCTGACGTTTTTGGTTGGGAGACAATCCGATAGTGATTCGGGGGAAATCGCACGAGAGGAGTGATTGCGTTTAAGCGGCTCAGATACAGCATGTGAGCTATTTGGGTCAATGACTTTTCCTTCCCCCGTTAGTCGAGTCTGATAAAGTCGCAGGTCTGGAGTTGTGTTTTTGTCTCCGGGAGCTGGTGTTTATTGATGCCGCCTGCCTCCGTTATCTCGGCATAACGACTCAATGTCATCCTGAGGAGCATTTGTATTTGGGACACGAAGAGCAGTCGGGGGAGGGTGGAGAGTGTTCCTTCTTTTGTTG
Source organism: Scophthalmus maximus (assembly GCF_022379125.1). Classification (NCBI taxonomy): domain Eukaryota; kingdom Metazoa; phylum Chordata; class Actinopteri; order Pleuronectiformes; family Scophthalmidae; genus Scophthalmus; species Scophthalmus maximus. The sequence goes on from NC_061526.1 coordinate 9,376,007, forward strand.
TTACAGTTTGAACATCTTAAAAAACAGATTTCCCCCTTGATCCTCGTTTCCTTCGTCCACCTCTTCACTCCAATATGGCATAGAAACATCGTCAAGGGCAAAATGGCTCCATTTTTATTGTTCCTATTCTTTCAATTCGTTGGTGTGGATCCAGACAAAAGGGGCGGGTCCAGCAACCTTTCATAACTTTCTTTGACAAGTTATAAAAATCGCAAAAGCTGGAACGTAACTAATGCTAATTGCTAATGATTTAAGTCAATACACTTTGTCCGCTTGTGTAATAGTTCAGAGTGTCACACTTACTTGGCGACTGGACTCGGTTGTAATTGTGTTGGAGATGTTTCACCTTCGTCCAGGACGTTTATTCGGTTTCTTGGGTAAGAGGTGAAACTGTCTTACCCAAGAAACCAAAGTCCGGTTACTCCGCGGAATTCATGGATCGTGATGAAAGGAACCCCAGGTATATTTAGGGGGCTGATATCTAGAAAGTGTGTACAAATTCGTGCAGCATTGTTGTTATCCGTTATTAAAATGGTCCATCAAGGCGGTGAGGGCTCAGGGTGCGAGCTCGTCCACATGATGTGTTAACAAACTGCTGAAGCACAGAGCATTACGCCCGTTCCTGATGATGCTGCACTCGGCCCAAGTGGATTTTTAAAAATGCACCTAAAGAAGCAGAGTAATCCTCAACCCGCCTCCTAGGATTTTTTTTCTCCTTTTCTTCGTCTAAACTGCAGCGATCATTTACCAGGCCTCTTGTGTTCGGCTGTAACAGCTCAGCGGAGAGGAGAGTCTGTTCTGCACTCGGTTCTTTAAGGACGTTTGTGAACAGACGACAGGGACTCGGTGGTGTCGGTTAGCGGCAATTCTTTTTTTAAGGTTTAGGTTGGAAGAGGAGAGAAGATGAGTCACTGGGGTAATGGTTTAATAAACTTACTTAAAGTGCCTTGAGGTGTGTTTATGGAGCAGTGATCAGTTTTTAATTGGAAAAGGAACAGACGCATTTTGGGGACAGTTACTGAGCATCGCGCCAAAAAGTTTACAGTGGGACGACGAGAAACGTGGGTGGACAATTGAATTAAAAGGGAATACGAGGGGGGGTGAGCTTGACGCAGGTCCGAATTTCTATTTTGTCACCGTGGCTCCTGTGACAGCGAGAGACAGATCAGTCCCCTCAGTTTGGGCCAGAGGTTTCCATCTTAAGAGTGGATGCTGTGGATGTTCACATCATCGGGGACTGCTGCCTCAGCTGCGGAAGCCTGATGGGGATAATTGGCAGCTGACAGCCAGGAAAAGAAAAAAAATAACCGGGTGTTGAAAGCTGCGAGAGATCGTTCATTTGGGATTTTTAAATCCACGTTCCCCGCGGCTCTGGATTACATTGCATGTTAGAGGTCTCGCGCATCAAAGATCTCCATGTTGATGTCCGTGTGCCTCTGAACCACCAGGACTCCTGCTGTGCCCCCCCACGTGGCAGCTAGAGGGAAACCTGGAGAACGAGATCCAGGCCGAGTCTGCAGGGAAACCCGGAGCAACAGTTCTCCCCAGAGGTTCAGACTGCGAAGACCCAACCCCCGTCTGCGCAAATAGAAAATGTTCAAATGCCGAACATCCCCGAGAGAATAGCTACATAATGGCACAGATGTAAGTTTTCCGGATTCTTTATACATACATATAACATATGTTCTTCTTTTCGAAAGGTCTCCTCCACCTCTTCTGCGGATCTGGGCGCCTCGGGGAATCCTCTCAGCTTCATCTCATAACAGGAGGCAGCTGGTTTTGTGGCGGGGGGTTTACATGTCAGTACAGGGGCGGTTGGTCTTCGGTCAGTGGAAAGCTTATCCTTGTCAGCATGTGGAAGACGTGGCTTCACATGACCTGCTTCGGCAGCGGGGTGCCGCTGCCCCCAACCAGATACGTTTCCATCCGTGTGCTGTGGAAAAGACACAAAGTCGCGGTGCAATACTCTTAGAGTCGAGCTGGACAAGTGAAGTGACCCTGGAGACACGTCACGTGTGTCGGTGAAGCCTTCAGCCAATCAGGACAGAGTTCCGTGGTCAAGAGGTGGATCTCGACAGCCGCCTCGACCCATGACATTTGAACAACATTTCTGTTCAACGCAGAATCGTGTTCATTGTTGATTTAATGTTCTATGATCCCTCAACTGTACTTGTTCGGTGAAATCAGCTGCGAGAGGATCATAACCAAGATGATTTTCAAAGGGATCTACTCGGCCTGTAGCGAGCACACGTTTGTACCAGAGGCACTGGAGTATGAGAGACGAGGCGGTTTACCGGAGAGAGTCACGATTGCATTAAACTCTGTCCCGTACGAGTCCCGAGACTGGATGGAAGAGCGACACTAAACCAGCAGAAAGCTACTGTTTCAATGAAGATATGCATCTGTCCAATTCCTTAATTTACAAATTTACAAATCAGCAGCAACAGGCAGCAGCTTTTTTGAAAAGAAAAAAAAAGAAAGAACACCGAACCTCATTTGAATTCAAGTGGAGTCTCCAAACATGTGGATGAAATATTCAAAAAGGTGCAGACATGAAAAGGGAAAAGGTTTGAACCATTATCAAAGCTACTAAGACTAAAGCAGATATGTATACATGTGTGTATATGTAAATACTACACTGTAACTCAGTAGTCATCAATCCGCACCGAATCTCACACATTCATAGATATCGGTGTAAATATGTCTGATTTTCTATGCTTTCTATTAATTATTCTGTGCAAAATTTTAAACAAAAAGATGCAATGTTAAAGAAAGAGATTAAAACACCCCACCGACTTTTACTGGATTCTTTGCTGGCCCACGTCCAATCCGTCCACCAAGTTTCATGGAAACCGCTTCTTGAGTTTTTGCGTAATTCTGCAGACAAACAAACAAACAAAGGGACAGGGGTGAAAACATAACCTCCTAGGCATATTTCAGACACTGAGGCATCAACATTCAAAATGAATCATCTTACACTAAAATTGTATTAATTAAAAGACAGGTAAAGGAGGTAAAACTGGCCGTTAAAAAGTTAATAGCCTAACATAACTTCTGGGGGACAAGAATTCAAAATGGGGAGAAAGTTCTGCACCTTTCATCACTGTGGTTTTTACTGATCATCAGTAGAAATCCAATAGAATCAGAATCAGTGTGGACTGACAGTAAATCCTCAGTAACACACAGAAGCCTCTTTCCCCGCGTAAAGAAACAACATGTCGCTGAGCTGCGACTCAGCGGGAGTTTGACAGATCCTCCGCGGGGGGGACGCTCTGACGACATTCGGTGGTTTGGGTGCTCGCGGCGAGCTGACGTTTGAATTTCTGTGATTTAAGTGATTCTCTGTGGTTTTCAGGCGACGTCATCGCTCAAACGGGGGCGGGGGAAATACTGAAGAACACTTTGGTTAGCCAAAATGTTCTGCCTCAATGAGATGTGATGGTCATTTCAGAGGACTTGAAGCCCCCCTCCACTTTAAACCCGGTGCCGTAGCCATTGTTTGGTCGTAGCTTGCCAGGGGTATCAGTTAGCTAAGGTAGCTAAGTCAGAGCTGGTGATTAGGACTAAGGTATGTTTATAAGGTTGGCAACACTTGATTAGCTGTTTGGTAATGTCGCAAAAACAAAGGCTTGTGTTAGAGTGACATTTAAAACATGTAGATCCACGAAAACTACATGACGCAATGATACATCCAAGACAATTTTTCATGTTTTTTTACAATTTTTAGCAGGTGAAATACCTAAATTATGGAAATTTTGTGTGTTAGATTCAAAATCTACAGCAGATTGTCACAGTTTACTTGAATACCCGGTGACGAGCTGTAAAAAGCATAGACAAACTTCTGCACTTGAGAGAAATTGAAAGAAAATCCAAAGCGACAGCGTCACGGACATTGGTTCAGCGCAGAAACCAAAAGGACATCTCAAGCTTCACCCCTTTTATTTCCTGAGCGTCGTTCACGAGTGAGTTGCCCCACAGGTGTAAAAGGTTTTAGTGAGACAGCACGTGAACGCCTCCAGAGCTCGGTGAGTGCGGCGGGAATAACACTTCAAATCCCCAGCAGAGATGAAATCCTGAGGGAGAGCGAGAGCCAGCGGGGCCACTGTGAGATGTGGTGAGTCAAGGATACGTCAGGACGGACGGGTGAATCTGCCGCTGTAAACACGCCGATAGCCGCGGCAGTTTGACTTCTGGCAAATGGAGTGGAAACTCCATCTGCTCGAGTGGCGCGGGCTGGACTCTCGTCCTCGCAGTCGACAAGCACACGGTCAAACTTTGGTCACTTGGGGTTGAGATGAAAAGGAAGAAATGCTTGAAGCGGCGCCACATGACTGACGGGACGTAATGCAGCCGTTTGTTAAACGCTGGCAGAGCGAAGGCCTGAGGTGGACGACTTTTTAACGTGAAGAGATTTATGGGGTCGTGTCATCTGGTGAATTACGATGCAGCATAGCGGAGGAGGAGAAGTCGAGATTGTGTTTAAAGGAGGATGTGGTAAATGTAAAGATTAAAAAGATAAGGAAGAGGAAAAAAGTGTTGAATGGCTAGAAAGACAGGATTTCTTTAAAGTCGCTGATCGTCCTTGTATATATTTATATACGCACAGTCATGGGTAACACAGACAGGTAGGTGAACCTGGGTGTTGAGGTCAGGTCATCGCAGTCAAACACAATTCCCGCAGCTGTTTGAGGATCTGTTATTGAGCCTCTGGAGGAAACGTGGAGTAACATCATCATCTCCACTCGAGGCCAAATCCGCTCTTACGTACTGTTGACTTTGTCCTGTTTTAACACCCCCCACACACACACACACACACACACACACACACACACACACACACACACACACACACACACACACACACACACACACACACACACACACACACACACACACACACACACACACACACACACACGGGATTACTCTCACCCTCGCCTCCCGTCCAGTCACCTTGCCTTCGGCTCCGACCCGGCCCATTATGTGGCTCTTTGAGTCGAACAACACACGTGTGATAATAACCTGTTGTCCCTCTCGTTATCTTTAATTAACGTGAGACACTATGAACCGCCGCCGCCCGTGAAGCTGTAATGTCACACTGTCGAGAGTTTAATTGTGTTTTTTTGTCTTAGTCACGAGAACACTCCGTTATCTGTGACCTTTTATTGTTATTCACCGACAGTTTTGTTTCTACACCGGTTTGCTTCGCGCTCTCCTGCCCCTCACTTCCCTTTCACTTTGTGTGATTTTCACAGGTTATAATTCATGAATATTTCAAAATGAAGAAGAGAAAAAATTCTATGAGTGTTCACAATTTGGTGCGGCTCCAAATAAAACGTCAGCCGAGGTTGTTCTCAGATTCATCACTCTCCTCTCTCTCCTCTCTCTCCGGGCGATCGACCAGTCACACCTCGCTGACGCACGCACACACAGACACACACATGCGTTGTGCTGTAGTGGATACAAACAAGACAGATATTGATGGCAGTGAAGCAGCAGAGGAGGGCAATCAATATTCCCAACAGGATACAATATGATCTCCCAAACACAGTTATAGTTTTTTCTTTTGTATCTTTTCTTTAACGTTTTTTTTTTCATTCCTATATTATTGTGTCCGTCTTTATATACAGTCACTGATCGTCTTGTAGGACTGAAGTTGTTCATCTCGGGAGTATAATGCAAAAAACTGACAAAAAGTCAACAGTATATATAAAAAGAATTCTCCTCATATATTACAACCAGAACATTTTCACCAACTGGAGTTTAGTGTTGACCACTACGTTTCAGATGTTTGCTGTGGGCGGCGACAGAGACGTCGGCCTTGTGATCATTCCACCAAATTCTAACTTGCAGCTTCATGAAAGCGAACTGCAGACGATTTATCCAGCGGCGGGCAAAAAAAAGAAGCCCGTCAGAGGTTTGTCCGTATGAACGCAGGAGCCCGTTTGACTCGTACCATCAGAGATCACTGCTGTAGGAACCCCACCCCTCGATGCAGCGACGGCATACGAAAGGAATCTTTCAAAAAGACTCCGGCTCGTCTGATTTCAGGACTCATGAAGTCCACTGACCCCTCAGACGTTTTACTCTCTGTCGCTCTGCACAGACGCATTCCTGTGGATGAGGGAACATTTTGCAGATGCCGAGCCTTTGTTCTCGAAAGGCAACTATTCAACATAACACATTGCTGCGAATAAACATGCCGAGCTGCTGGATTCCAGCCACGTTTGCTTGGGAAGAGGAGCGCGCGGCAATCGGAGGATCTGATACCATAGTTCCAGAACTCCAGTGCTTTACATTTGTCCTTTGACTGTCAAAGACTAAAAGATAAAGGGCGGGTGGAGAGTTTCCTGTACACAATCATCGGTGATGGAAGATTTCTGGGGACGTCTCAAACACCCTGAGCCTGCATCTGTACCTCTCAATTGAATTTTAGGAAACTGTTGTATGCAAGTTTTTTTGGAATTTACTTCATCAGCTGAGGACGAAAACACCAACAGTGACGCAGTTTGGTGAAACCTTCCCAGTAACCCTCGTCCTGCCTTTTGTGGCCAAATGGACGTCATGTTCTGAAAGTCAACTTCAGTCGTTCTTTTATATACAACATCGTGGAAGTCGCTGCTGTGAAATCCTTTGAAGACTCCAGAGAGGCAGAGTCTTTTGTCCTCGACCGTCCCTCCTGAAAAGTGACATCTAAAGGGGTTTTGTGTTTGCTGACATCCAATCAATGTAAATGGTTTCTTTCTTTCTTTCGTTCGTTCTTTGTGTCCTTCTATAGGGAGACACGTGTGTTCACTTCCCCTTTGTGTCATATACAGTGGGGATGAAAACACATTACGTTTCATTCTGAGCCGTCACGACGGGATTGAATGTTTGTTGTAGTCGTCGACTAATTCAGTTTCATTGTAAAACTGAGCTGAAATGAAGAAGAAGAAGAAATTCTTACGACCTGAGTGATTGCGCCTTAGTTCAGTGTCTGGAGAAAAACTGCGAGTAGAGGCCGATTCTTTCAAACACACACAAAGTCAAATTATCCTCACGTCTTCTTTTGTCACACTGTAGTGCCAACAGTGATACAAAGATGATGAAAGTGTTTTTAAACCATGTCAGTTTACAACTTGTGCCCATTCAACAGTTGCCAAATTATCGTTTAGCATCTATATTTAGTTCAGGAAGACAATAAAAGTTATGCGGAGTTTTTATTGTTTTCTTTTGATTTATGGACATCTGTTTGAGACGTACAGCAGAGATAATGATGTCCCCCCGGGGGAGCGAACATCCCACTGAATGTAAAAATATACGCAGATCTCGTCTGTGCGTTCAGATTTGATAAAGTTTTGTGTCCTGGGAATGATCGTAGTCTCTGACAAGGACTTTGTAAAAACAACAAAAAAAGTACCACAGCTGCCTCCATGAGCTGCCACGGCTGTTGTCGGGTCCACTGCTGGTTCTTGGTGTGGTTCTGTGGCGGGAAGACAGAGAGTCGTCCTGAAGGGAAGAGGTCAAGAGTTCAGACGAAGACCGTCGGTTTTTGGGAACCTTCTGAACTTTTGGCCGGAAAAAACAGCTTTAACAGAGAAGTGAAAAAATAGGGAACTGTCCTCCACGGCGCCTCGAGTCCAACGCAGCCGAAGATAAACTGCTTTCGGCGGGGTGTCACAGCAGTGTCTGGTTTCCGTGACAACGCGCCCCGCGGGTCCTCCCCCCGTCGCCCCGGCTAAGGACTCCCCCGCTCTGCTGATGATTACTGTCAAATCATTCAATAAAAAAATCCGCGGGGGATCAGACCACCGCAGGCCCGTCAGACACAACGTGACGAGGCTGCCGATTGACAAGACGCCAGCTCCGACTGTTCGTCTGGATGTTTTGGATCGTGTTTGTTTCGGCATCCTGGGACGGACGGACGTGTGCAGTTGTTGTATACAAGTTCAACAGCTCTTGGACGGGCCGGCGTGACTTGTGTGTGTAACAACAGAGACAAATATTAATGTACAAGTAGGCTTGGGAGATATTCTTCATTCTTCATCTTTTCTTCATATTGATCTACATAGATTCATATCCCCAACAGATATGAGCCTTTAAATGTGCATTTATGTTTTTACATTTTACGTAAAATAAATGTGTTTTTTCATATTCAAGTTCTATTTATTTGGTTCTTTTTGTAATTTTTTTCTCATTTTATATTCATTTATGATCAAGTTTATAGTGAAAAACTAAAATATAAAGCCCCAATTACATTTCATTGTCTTAAAGGTTTGACAACGACATCTTAGAAATCATTGAGATTTATTTTATATATATATATATATATATATATAGATCGACCGATGTATCGGTATTGGGGATCTTTAACTCCCTAATATTGATATCGGCATCGTTTGACACAAGTTGCTATTTGTATCGTGGCCGGTTGGCAGCTTACTGATCGAGGAAGTTGGACGCTAGCTGTCGCCCCAGTGAAGGTGGGAGGAAGACGGGCAAATATTGTCGTAATTCACGCGAATAAGCACAAATGTTCCAGGGAGCAAACCCGGATGCTAGTGCGGCTGTCGCTTACGCGGTTGATAGGAGCTTTTTAAAGTTTTTCCTCGTCACATCTCAGAGGAACGGTGACATGTTACAGATCATTACACCTGCGTCTGTTCCTCTGTAGCCTCAGGCCGTTTAAAAAAAAGAAATCTTTAAATTCTCTTTCACACTCAACATGTGACGAACATTCAGCGTCAGGCTCTAAATGTTTCAAAGTCAAAACCCCTCAGGACGAAAATAAAAGTAAGATATTCCGCCGCTTGTTATCGACGGCGTCACGGGAAACTGACACTGACTGCTGATCCATGAGTTTTAATAAAAGGCCAATAATATCCACGGCATGTCAGTCTGATCCAATACCAATTCGTCCTCACATACACTGTGGCAGCTGATGAATCCCTTCTCATTCTCTCTATTCTTCCGTCACTCAAGTGAAAAGTTATTTCATTTTCTTCTTCGGACATCTGTTTCCTCCGCCTCCCCGAGCTGAGAATCAATTTATCCCCAGTTTATGATTTTTCTTTTTCTTCTGATTGTCTCTTGTGGGAATCTTCGCCACGGAGGGTGGCGACCATTATCCCGGGTAACCGTCCTCTCATCCTCCGCCTCTAACCTTCATCCATCCTGCTTTGTTCTGCTTCAGAGAGAAACGTCGGGTCAGCAGTCGTCTTCGTCTTCAGTCGTCTTCGATTGTGTTTTCCCCCTCCGGGAAAACGAAGCGATGCTGCACACCACAAGTTCCCAGGTGCGTCTGGTTGTTATAAATAAACCTGCACACACCGATAAGCATCGGCGACGCGGAAAGGCGAGGCGCACAGTCGACCTCCATCCCGCTCCACAGAGGTCGGCCCTCCTCTCATCCATCTACCCCAAAAAAATCTGCTCTCGTTTGTTTTCCTGATTTATTGTTCACACACGAGCTGCTGCCAGAATGTTCACAACGCACCACAAGGACAAAAGGAGCCGACGCAACTTCTGCTTCAGTCGGGCATCGACCAGACTCAACAAAACCTCAAATGAATAACACAATAAACTAGACTGTCGCTCAGTAGAGCTCGTACCTCCGTCAAGGCCCAGGAGTCTTCAAAGGGTTTTTCTTCTTTTCCCGTCATCCAAAATGTATGAAATTGACTATAGTCCACTTGTATCTGGTGTTTTCACATTCCTCTCCTGGAGGAGGACATTTCTGTTGCACTTCTGCAATTTGAAATTCAAAACGAATCCTGTTCCAAGCTAGATTTGATACATCACAAATACAGAAAAGCAAATCCCTGTCGAATATGCAAATGTGAGGCAAAGAAACTGGAAACTTCCAGTGAAGCAGAGGCAGCGAATCATGAGAGGACGGCAGGTGTGTCAGCAGACAGTTAGCATTAGCAGTTAGCATCTGCGTGAGGACGGCAGGTGTGTCAGCACCGTAGGTTCTCCATACCTACACGCCAGGAAGTGGAGCGGAGTTTTAAATTAAATGGAAGACATTCACAAGCTCAAACTAAACTCTCTGCCCCAGTATCTTCCTAATTCCCTTTTCTTCAAACATTCTCTCTCATCCCGAGGCTAAAAGAACATCCTCCCTTCTTCCTCTGTGGCTCTTATTCTTCTAATTTCTTTCCTTGGCTTCTTCTTCAGTTGTTTTTTGCAAATGTGCCCGGGCTGAGAATGAAGAAGTCGTTTTTTCACACTAGGTCCTAAGCCCCTTTCCAACAGGTCTTGTGTCATGTGGGGGAAAGGAATGGGAGATGTAATGAGCCCCTCGGGCGCCCGCTCCTCTAATTTTGCTGTCTAAGCTTTGCGTTTGCAACAGGAACAAATTCTGTCCAGAAACCTCTGCAGACTCCAGGTTCAACAGAAGTAGGTGAGGACGAAGGAAAACGTTAGGACACCTTACAAGAGGGGGCTTCTGGTCTTCGCTCTGATGTGCAGATCAAACTCAGAGCTTTTAGAGCAGGAGTCCACCAAGTGCAGCGAGAGTTTCCCTCCGAGTTTCGTCAGAAGCAGAGTTAGTCCCCGTTAGGCCCCCGATCTGATTGGATCTCCGCCTGCAGGGGAACTTGACCTGTGATCCAATCCAGAGCGAGAGTGAAGAGGTTATTTGAGCTCCCATCAGCTTCTCTGTGAAGCCGTTATGCCGATCCTGTCTGATGCGGTTAAGAGACGCAGGTGGGACACGTCTTAGTGTCTCAGTGTTCGCTGTGATGTCTGAAATCTAATGTCCCACTGGTCGTGAAGGCAGCGTCCTCTTGCCTCGCGGGCGTTTGGGCCCCGAGGAGACTCACCAGAGCGTGTTTGTGTTCTCCGCTCATCTCAGTTTTTTTCAGTGAAGCGGCGGCGGTTCACTCTTGTAATGAGAGAGATTTGTTTTGTTGTCGTCGTCGCTGCATTTTCCGGGGCCGTAATATGAAACAAATGTGCTCATTATAACGTTTCTTCCATCTCACAGTTCAGATTGGACTGTCTGCAGAGGGAAAACACAAAGTGATGTTCTGCCCCGCGCTCATCGTTCATCTCGGGGGGGGGGGGGGGGGGGGGGGGGGGGGGGGAAGTTTACTATCATTAAAAAACACGACCGGAGGAGAAACGTGGCATTTTTCATTTTCATCTCTGAAGACTGATTCATTTAACATCTGGTTATCGTTTGTCACAATCCAGAGAGGACGACCACGACTTCTCGATCATTGTAACGACAGCAACCAATCTAGGTGGAGAGAACAGCGCTACTAGGCAACAGCAACATGGACGCCAATATCGACATTACCGTTGGTGTCTAGAAGTAACAGAGGCTAACGGATGAGCAAGCTGGAACACTTGTAACGTCCGAAGGGAAATGATGAGTCATGGAGTGAACGTCTTTGACCTCCGCCGTTTCTTAAAGCGTCAGTAACTCGTGAGCTTTTGGAAAAAATTCGGAGGTCGTGAAACAACCAACACGCGCCAACATGACCCGATTCAACGGCAGAGAAATGATTTCTTCTCCATGCCAACGACGGCCCGAAAACGATCTCTCAGAAACAAAGTTGAAATAATTAAAAGTACCCAGGTCGTTACATCACTCGGCAAAGTTTCCGCACTAACAGCGAAAGGATGACATCAAAAGTGGGAACGCGAAATGTGGTCGTGTGGTCGAGTGAAGATCAAACTCGACGCGAGGCACCCGGAGCCGCTTTCTTTGATTCTGTCTGTTGATTTGAAAGACAGGGCGGCGTTGTGAGGCGTCCGGGGAGACGCCTGACTGGAAAATGAACTCCCATCGCGGCCAGACACAACAAATAGAAGAGGAGGAGGAAAAGACGAAGACGACGTGTGAGGCAGAAAAAAAAAGAAAGAACAAAAGTCAAAGAGCGGAGGAGATGAAGCGCCGATTGCAGATTGTGCTGACGGAACAGAAGAAAGTGTGCAGATAATAAAGCGCAGAAGAAGAACAGGAAGAGGAATGTGCAGTTTTGCTGCTGACAGCGTGGATTACATGGAGGATTAATCTCCAGCACATTAAATGTTAACCATGTAGACTCAGGTGTGTTTGTTCCCTCCTGCTGATAATCAAACACCAGTTTCTTCATTAGGGCCTCGAACACAAGTATCACTCTCCTCCTCCTCCTCCGTCTTCATCCCTCCTGCTGCTACCGCTTCCATAATCCCATCTATATAAACTTCCTCACCTCCCCCCTCCATCTTCTTCTTGTCCTCCCTCCGGCTCAAGTTCCCTCCTCATCAACTTTGATCCCTATCGCTTTTTCATTCTCCGCTTGATTCTCTCCCTCATTCCTTCTTCTTACTCCGTCTTCACCTTCTTCTTCTTGATGCTCTTCCTGCTTTCATCTCCTTTTCCCTCCCCTCTTTAGAAGTACCTCCGACGTTCAGTATCTGGAACTCTCATCTCTCGGTGACACTGAACCACATTGGAACTGTGATGCCAATGTACATTCTTATCAACTAGGATCACGTCTAGAACAAATCAAACTGTACAATTTATTAAATTGAAATATCCCACTTTGCAATTTAGGGGCATATTGTCGATGTATGACAACGTTTACTCTAAAACCAATCAGGCCACAGTATTATTCATCAGAACTTATTCACGGAAATTTAATATATTGTCCAAAACTCTGTTCATATATGTTAAATATAGTTCAATGAGGTGGACCGACCTCCGTGTGAGTCTCCATGTTTCTACATCGTGTTGAATACGGTTGTTGAACTAAACGGTCCAGAATACGTTATGCCGCAGCGGTGCGCCGCCGTAAAGTGTCCCCTGTCGGTAGCTCGGTTGGTTCAAGGAGAAGTGACATTACGGGACCTCGTTCTTATCATGTTGTCGGCCTCAGACGAGTCAACACGTCTGACTCCTGCTATGCTAACGAGAGAATCGACCGCCTGTCGTTTGTCCGAGCTCCAACTTCATACTCTAAATTAATCACCTGAGACATGGTATTGACATTTGTCGTCTCAAAAGTGAACGTGTGAACTTCTCAAAATGTCAAATTCTTCCTTTTTCTTATTAGATTAACCCTCAAATAAAAAGTGTAGCATCGAAAACGTTGAACAACCTCTGAAGCTGTCGCCGTGCGGCTCCTCAGAGCTTCGTTTAGTTTCATTTTCCACACGAAGCATCAGTTTCTCTCTTCACTAAACACAATTAGACCGGTGGAGCTCTTTTCTCCCCCACTTTTCAGTCTCATTAGCTCGATAAGAAACTTGCTGATTCAGCCGGCGCCGTCGTGTTTCTTGTCTTTTTTTTCTTTAATGGAATTTAGATTTAACTTCCTGCAGTAGTAAAAATATTAGTTTGGATTTTTTGGCAAACGTTTTTCTCCCTTCACGTCCACAGGTCATCTTTCATTCCACTCCTCCCCCTTCACCACCCTTTTTCTCAACTTTCTTTTACTCTTCCTTGTACTCGTTTCACCTCCTCTCCAACTTCTCTTCTGTCCTGTTTTTTTTTTTTTTTACTTCCTCTTCTCCTTCTTCCTTTTTATCCCTTCGGCTCATCGCCTGTCAAATCAACAGGGGCCAGTCGCAGATTTTTATGTCTGGTCTCGAATTAAAAGTTTGTCATAAGTATTAAATCGAAACATCGTGAAATCGATACATCGTTAAGACGATCAATAAAATGGTTAGTCACAGGCCTGCAAAACACACACACACTCACAGCTAAATAACAGTAAGTTCTCCTCCATCAGCTGGTAGAAGAAGAAAAAAAAAAAAAGAGGTAGCAGCACTTTCATGTCCTTTAAACATCACACAGCAAAAACAGCAACAAGGAGCTGAAAACACCTGAAGACTCACTTTCCTCACCTGACACACACACACTCTGACTGCGACGGAGGTGTTGAGCGCCGAGGGCTGACTGGAGAGAAGCTGAGCAGAGGAAGAGGACGAGGCGGCGAACGGGGATTATTAACCTGAGTCACAGAGAGAAAAGGAAAGAAAAGACGCTGCTAAGGAATTTCAAGGAGAAACAGGAACCGAAACACTAAATCGTAACAAGCAGGTTTTTCATCTGCGTCAAACTGCAGAGATGTGAAATAAATACCTGTGTGGTTATAAATTCACCTGACATGTCACCAGTCAGAATGTGGGTCGTTGTAGACGTCACCACTCAGTTGACCAGTTGAAGCAGATCGAGGCAGTAGATGTAGAAGAACGACGTCCTGCTTCGTCCAGTCCGACGTCAAGTCCTCCTGTCGGAGGAAAAATGCACCAACCAGATGTCAAACAAACGGGGCCGTCCTCACAATAAATATGAATAAGAATAGGATCTCACCTCGGACATGGTGCTGCTGCTGCTGCTACGGGTCAATCTGAAGTCATTCCTCTGCTTCTACAAACTCGGCCCCACTTGTTGCAGCAATTCTTTGGGACCGTCCGACGATAAATACGCCCTGAAGCGGCCACAGTTCAATCTCCAGAACCAATCGGTGAATCTCGTCAAGTCGTCTTCATCAATATTGACTGGCCCTCGTTTTTTTTTGTGTTTTATTAATTTATTTACGAAATCCCGTTAATGCCAATAGTAAGACGAGACGTTCGAGTCTTACGATACGTCAGGTCGTACTTTATGAGTCACGTCTCCGGTTAGTACGGGGCCCTGATGTGCAAAGTAGGAAAACACAACGGCAAATCAGCTACAAAGAAAAACTGTCGTGGCAGAAGTCGCTCGCAGAAACGATTGGTCCGAACATCACTAGTTCGAAAATATCACACGAATCTTCAAATATTCAATAATTCATCCTGACAAACGACACGTCGACCTGAAACGAATCAACAGAGGCAAAGTTTTATTTCTAAACATTCTGAACGTGTCCGTTGGTACACAACACGGATCATTGACATTTCATCGGTTTCTGAATCAGAGAGAAAAAATACACACTTACAATTTCAATCACAAGGCTGAGTTGTCGCGGTGTAATCAGACGCTTCATTCGTAAGCTGAGGCTCATTCCACGCTCAAGGTTAAATAAATAGGGTCTCATTCATTTATTGATTATTTTCCTGATTTTTAATAAATAGGGTTGTTACGGTTTGTATTTAATTTTATCAATACTATCATTTAGGATTAAATTTGAGTCACTAAATCTTTCTATATTAAATTAAAATCTGGATTTTAAAGAAAATGGGTTAATTCACGGAATAAAAGGATAAACAGGGATTTTTTCTTTTAAATTTTGACAAGACTCTTAAGATGATCTCATCACTCTCAGAATGTTGAGAGAACAAAACGTCTGGACAAAAACTTCAGAAGCAGAAAAGTGTTGATATATGACGTCACGTAAATCTCCAGAGCCTGAATCAACAAGAACGATCAGCTGCTCCCGTCTGAACAAATCAATAAACATGAAGAGGATTGTTTTTCTCCTTCTGCCTCCTCTCCAGATAAAAACACATGGATTAAAAATAGGCGCAAAAAAATTAAGTTAAATTCTCAATTTCTCATTAAACACAAACCTTTAGTCTCTATGAATCGGATTGTTTAAAAAACAGGTTTCAATGCTGCTGTTAAATGGTGGTGAATAGTTTTTATTCATTATTTTGGTTTCTTCTGTTGTTTTGAGGAAATCTTTAAAAATAAAAATAAAACTTTGACGTATTTTTAACTGTAGAATCTAAACGTATATAGTTTAAAGTTGATTAAACTTTGTTTATGTAACGAATTTACACATTTTTACGAGTAAATGGACTGAAAAGTGTTTGACTCGTACTATTAATTGAAGTTGATTTCATAACACGAGTTAAATCGTAAGGTCGTGATGTTACGCGATTAAGAAAAGTGTCTCTTACTCATTTTTCTGGTTGGAAAAACTATGAATCGTCGATCAGAACCGTCGCCAATTATTGTTCCAATCGACTGATTAGTTGATCTGTGAGTTGCTCATGAATGAAATGAAGTAAGTGACGCTGGTTTTCGAGGACGACTGCTTCAGTTCCAGATTACAAAGACTCTTTTCATGCGCCTGCACGACCACGGAGAGGAGGAGATAAAAGTAGAGAAACATCCTAATTTTCTTAAAAACACAAATGGGGAAACTTGGGAAAACTCCATCTAACGGTCGTCTGCCTCCTTTGTTTCCTCTGCGATTTAAATGAGCCTAAAACGAAGTGAGGGATCTTAGTGCTCAAAGCCCTAAAAAATGTGGGTCAGGCAAATTAGGGAAACGTGGAACAACTTCCACAAAATGTTTTCTTATTTTAGCTTTTAAGATTTGTCTGTGATCATCTGAGAGAAAAAAAAGACGTTGTTTGTCCGACGGCCAGAAGAACTCTGGGTTCTCTACAGACGAGCCTGGAAAACACTCAAATTACTTTACACGTCAAAAACACAAAGCTTCGTCTTCTACGGAAATAAATAAATCATAAAAATCTTTCACCTGACAACTTATTTGATGGTTGACGTTCATGTGTGTGTGATATCCTGAGGCATCATGGGAAGTGACTCCAGAGAGGAGCCGGAGGGAGGTTTGACATTCACCAGAGGTAGATAGCTAGCGGACGTTTTTTTGCGAAACCTAAACACGATTCATTGTTTATCAGAGGAGAACGAAGCAGAGCGGCTCGTCAGAGACTAAATATTATCCCGCTCGTCTGTGGGAGAGAAAGAGATATATATGCTTTTAAAAACAGAGGCAGAATAAAACAAACTGGCGGGAGGAACGTGAACAGTTCGCCGAACATCTGCGGGCGAGACGCCGCCATAGCTCTGAACGTCGGCCCAGACAAACAAACTGCGATGGGACATGTTTGAGTCGTATAGTAAATCTCGTCTCCTCTGCCGAGCGCCGTCGTCCTGCAGCTGTGACGAGACGAGAGGAAGCTTCCTGCCTCGTGTCCTGATGTGAGAGTAAAGACTTTTACTGAAAATTCCAGAGGAAGAAAAACATCAAATACAATCTG
Organism: Scophthalmus maximus; assembly: GCF_022379125.1. NCBI lineage: Eukaryota > Metazoa > Chordata > Actinopteri > Pleuronectiformes > Scophthalmidae > Scophthalmus > Scophthalmus maximus. Next base: position 9,392,921 of record NC_061526.1, read on the forward strand.
GAGAACAAATGTACGACGACGATCAATACCTGTATATAAACACCATCAACAACTGCATATAGAAAAAATCAATGACTGTATATAATATAATGATCAATAATTTTAAATAATAATGATCAGCGACTGTATATAAAGATGATCACTGACTGTATATAAAGACGATCACTGACTGTATATAAGGACGATCAGTGACTGTATATAAAGACGATCACTGACTGTATATAAAGACGATCAGTGACTGTATATAAAGACCATCACTGACTGTATATAAAGACGATCACTGACTGTATATAAAGACGATCAGCGACCGTATATAAGGACGATCAGCGACCGTATATAAAGACGATCACTGACTGTATATAAAGATGATCACTGACTGTATATAAAGATGATCACTGACTGTATATAAAGACGATCACTGACTGTATATGAAGACGATCACTGACTGTATATAAAGACGATCACTGACTGTATATAAAGACGATCACTGACTGTATATAAGGACGATCAGCGACTGTATATAAAGACGATCACTGACTGTATATAAAGATGATCACTGACTGTATATAAGGACGATCAGCGACTGTATATAAAGACGATCACTGACTGTATATGAAGACGATCACTGATTGTATATAAAGATGATCACTGACTGTATATAAGGACGATCAGCGACTGTATATAAAGACGATCACTGACTGTATATGAAGACGATCAGTGACTGTATATAAAGACGATCCCTGAATGTATATAAAGACGATCAGTGACTGTATATGAAGACGATCAGTGACTGTATATAAGGACGATCAGCGACTGTATATAAAGACGATCACTGACTGTATATAAAGACGATCACTGACTGTATATGAAGACGATCAGTGACTGTATATAAGGACGATCAGCGACTGTATATAAAGACGATCACTGACTGTATATAAAGACGATCACTGACTGTATATAAGGACGATCAGCGACTGTATATAAAGAAGATCACTGACTGTATATAAAGACGATCACTGACTGTATATGAAGACGATCAGTGACTGTATATAAAGACGATCACTGACTGTATATGAAGACGATCAGTGACTGTATATAAAGACGAGATCATGAGGTGGAGCCGCCATATCAATGTCCAGCCCACACACGTGCTCGACCAATCACTGAATCAATGAATTTCTACGAACACAGTATTATAACTAGTAAAACAATAAAGATAATTAAAATTAAAGATCATGTAAATCTCTCTCTGTGTCCTTCAGATGGTTTTGAGTCTCACCGTCAGTAGAAAGGCGACTGGGAGCTGATGTAGAGCCTTGGTGTCTGGGAGACAGGGGGGGTGAGGGCTGGGAAAGAGGAGAGGGCAGAGAGGGGGAAGGGGAAGGGGAAGGGGGAGGGCGGGGTGGGAGGAGGAGGGAGGCAGGATGCGAAGGCCCGGCCGCCGCAGGTCAGGACCCCCGGGGTGGTGGCGGGGGAGTGCAGGGCCGGCGGCGGGGACGGGCTGCCCTCCGAGTCACAGGACGGTTCGCTCAGGAGCGAGTCTGGAAGAGAGAGGGAGGAAAGACACAGGTAACAGGATGTGAGGTCATGGAAATTGCACATGAACGCCCCCTCAAGTCGGAATTACGAGGCGGGAAACTTTTGAGACCCGAGTTCCCAGAGTTGGGGCGACCAGAATCTTTGAACACGGCAGGGAAGAGGACAGATTCACATATGTAATTCTTTATTAGTAGCTGTAGCTCGTGTATATCATTTAAATCTGTGATCTCCGTACACTTAACTTGACATGGATCGATGATATTTATCGAGACATTGGCCATTTTCGGCATTTTTCCCCCCAATTCCTTTCCGACAACAAAGCACTTGAACGTGCGACATTCCCGTAATTTTTTCGACTCCACAAGACGGGAAGTAGGATCTTCCGACCGGCACGTGAAGGCAGAGTGAGGCAGATGAAACAACAACATAAGACGGTAATTTCTGTCAGAAGTTACAAAATAGTTTATCTGGACACCAAAAAAAATTGATCCTAGAGGAGTTGATCGACGCAGCGACAAAAGGAAGGCGTGGCAGAAAAGTGAGGGAGGGGGAATTGGCTTGTGTTCTCTCGTCCATGTTCGTTTCCCTCCGGAGCGGCGGGCGTGTTAAAAAATGGATGCTGCATCAGGAGTTTGATTAAAAGCGTAGCTCTTTGCATCTCGGAGCTTCTCGGACTTGGGAAACCAAATCACTTCTGCTCTGACTCGTAGATTCATAGCCTCCTTGTGCTCGTCAACCGACCCACTTTCTCACTGCCGCTCTCCGCGGGCTCCATTTCCTCTCCACACTCTTCCCCCAGTCCCACTTTTAAATGCACGGGTGGCGACTTAGCGGCGCACATAAAGCTGCGTCCCCGGGAGAACGCAGGGTTCTGAGCGGTATTTCAGAGGGATGATGTTCAGAACGTGGAAGCTGGGGGGACTGTGTTCGAGGAAAGAGCCATGATGGGGGAGAATCTTCACTCCAGCCTGCGACCTGACGACGACAGCGTGGAGGGAAAGATAAAATCTCGGCCATATTTCTGAACATTAAAACTGGATCAGCGCTGTAAAAAAATAAACAAGCGAGGAACGAAACAGCAGGCTTTTCTAGGAAAAGTCACAATTATGGAAATCCCTCAGTGGGACAGACTCGCGGAGACACGAGGAGCCGGCTGGGGTTTAAAAAGTGACTCGCACGAGATCAACAAAGCAGCAAATCTCTCTCTGCTTCAGTTCCTCAGCCGCGTCTTGGCAGGTTAAAACTTTATTCTGGCCCATAATTTTTTTTTGCTCTTCCCGTCGTCAAATATTAATACCTTTTTTTATCTCAACGCTCATAAACGAACAGTTGGATCCTTCTCCGGGATCAAACCTGTCCCAGGATTTCATTGCGCTGTGGGGACGAAACCTTTTCGAACCATGGGCAATTGCTGTTCCATTGCTAGGCGACAGCGGTCTGGTGACGGCGAACAGGAAATCGACCGTAGACGAGGCTGTCTTATATTTTGGTTTGTATTGATAACCAGTACGTGGGCGCCAACACTGATACACAAAAACTGAAACAGACTGTGGGCAACCTATATATGATCCGTACCCAGTTTGCACAGGGTCGTCTGTGCAGCCAGTTCTTTGGCGTCATCCAGCAGAAAACACAGCTTGTCCGGGATGTAGATGCTTTGTGTTGCTGGGATCACAACCTGCAGACACACACACACAGTGTTAAACATATTGAATCTGCTGCCTTTCATGTCTCAACGTGGTTTGTTTTTGATTCTGACATCATTAATTTACTTCACAACTCAATATTAATATTCTAACGGCTGCTGAGAGACAGTGAGATGAGGTGAAGCAAGGAGAAAAATGTTAAGTGCGTTAATACACACGGAGGCGTCCTGACACTGGAATAACACGCACAGACACACACACACACACACACAGTGTGTAAGGTGTACTCTACCTTGTAGAGCAGCAGAAGCCGCCCGTCCTGCCCCGGCGTGGAGAACAGGTGGTACTCTGGCTGCGGCCAGCAGTTCTTGCGGCAGTAGAAGTCCAGCAGGCTGACAGCCGAGCTGATCTGACTCTGCCTGAGCAGCAGCAGGTTGGTCGGGGAGAGCGGGGTCCCAGGGAAGAGCGGGAACACACACCTGTCGGCATTGTCTTGGAGACGCAGAGACAAAAAAATTTACTTTGGTTAGAATCTGTCCTGACACACTGTAAATAACATGGGACATCATGACATTTACATCAAAGCTAACATAAAATAATTTTTTCACAAAGATGGTTCCTGTCATTGTGAGGTCTTTCTTATCACACTGATGTACGTTCACGTGTTCATGTTTCTGATCAGTTTGGTTTTAATTTGTTATTTGATGATATTACGGCATGATTGACAGCAGTATGGGCGGGACCTCGATGCCACAGATTCTGACTCAAAATGACGCCAAAAGGAACAAAATGGCAGCGCCTTTATCTGAGATCATTGCTTCAATTTAGTAGGAGAGATAGGACACGTGTCGTCCATCTTCATATACAGTCACTGTTCTTTAAACGCGTCTCATTAAAGAAAACATGAAGCAACTGTGAATGTCGGAAAACGAGTTTTCACTTATTTTGATCCAAAATTATTATTATTATTTATTCTGCAGTCAAAATCAAATCTACAACAGTAGAGTTAAGAGTCCACCTCCTACCTCAATCTCCATCCTTCTTTATGTCGGAATCTTTCTCTCCATTTTCCCAAGAGCACCCCCCGTCTCTCTCTCCCTCTCTCTCTCGTTGTAGTACAGAAGGAGTGGCGACATTTCTCCCCCCATTAATATTTCACAATCCATCCTCTGAAACTTTTCTCATTTTCTCAAATGTCCGTAGGCGGCGGGAAACATAAGTTTGGTTCCTTCGCCAGATTATTATCGTGCCTGTGTCAATATGCTGAGACTTGATGGACGTGTGCCAGAGACAAACGGAATAAAAGAAAATAAAACATCATGTTTAATTGAACAGGAGGAATTCCACCGGCTGCAAAAAACAACATGGAGCCCAGAGGTTTGTATTCATCATCGTCCCAGGAGACGGGAGGGAGAGGAGGTGGTTCTCCTGGCTCGATGGCTCAATGGGAACGTTCACGTCACAGACCGGAACGTTAGTTTTAGGAAATTTGGGCAGAAAAGTAGAATTGGACAATATGTCGTCTTAAGGTTTTGTGCCATGAGGACTATGTGTCTCCCGGGTTATGTTTATATATAATCGTGATTCTCTTATCAGCATTATTATTATTCGGAAATGAAAATCATCTTCACTCAGTGAGATCCTTCCCGCCACCCTCCTCCTCCCCCTCACCTCCTCCTGGTCCTGGGTAGACAGGGCTCCCCAGGGGCGGTGGCAGGAACACGGGTCTCAGAGGAGAGCACCTGTCCTCAGCTCGTCCTAGCATCCCGCCGTCATTCTTGTGAACCGTGAACACCCCTTTCCCTGCTCTTGCTCCTCCCCCACCTCCTCCTCCGCCCGTTGTGTCGTTGTCCAGGTCCGTCCTGCCGTTGTAGCCCCTGCTGGTCGCACCTCCGTCCCTCATCCTCACTGGCTTGGCCAGCGTCACCTCCACAGTGGCGCCGTCGATCTGGGCCCCGTTCATCGCCCGGAGTGCGGCGAGCGCGTCGTCGCGGCAGCGGTAGTGGACGAAGGCGTAGTCAGTGAGCTTCTTAACGCGCTCCACCGAGCCGGGCTTGTTGCGGGAAAACTCGTGGCGGAGGGTCTCCTCGCTCGTGCTCAGCATCAGGTTACGGACCTGCGGCAGAGGAACAGCAAGTTTATTTTTCACGTGCCTTAAAACACGTGTCATGTATTAGTCATTTTGTATTTGTTAAGGTTAATATAATTTTGATTCACTGTTTGATAATATATTATTAAAATATAATGTGTATATATATATATATATATACACACACACACACATGCTGACATATAGGTCAACATGACTCCCAAGAGACTCTCTCACACACACTCAGGTTAGTGTTTGTTGCCCTCCGTCTTCCACAGTAAAAGCCTCCACAATAATTGCTCCCTGGGAGGGCGAACAACTCCCCTGAGTCTCCTGCTGTTTCACCTCTGATGTGAACAAGGAGACTGAATATTTCACCGGCTGCTTCCTGAAGTGCTGACCTTTGATCGGCGAGCGGCACAGGCGCCGCGGCGACGATGAGGAGGCACAGCCCCTAACCCTCACAAATTCATAAAGACTTTACGATAGAGAGGAGCTTTGAGCTGCTAGTGAATCTGGAGATTGTCTGCTTCCTGAGGCGACTTGAACGGAGCGCTGACGTCGACCAGGGGGAAGTTTCTGATGCGTTCAAACACGAGGTGCCTCCTGGTTCACCGGAGGGGAAATGATCTGACGCTCATGGGCGTATCACTGGGCCATTTAGTGGTGGAACTGCGCCTCCAAGTGTCAAAATTCCCTGGCCCACACACACACACACGCTGTACGTACGTAAAGGACCCTGACGCGCTGCATCACCTCCTCGTCCACATCCTTCTCCGGCTCGGCCCAGTCCACCTGGATGACCTGACCCCACAGTTGGCAGGTTCCTGGTAAACACAAGGGGTCACAGCAGGGGTAACGGCACGGGTCACTTCAGCACAACATACAAAAACAACAGTTTCTATGACGGCAACAACAACAACAACAACAGTCACATTTACACCGTCAGTAAAAGTGTGTTCTTGTAATCAGATTACAATCAGACAGAGTTGGACCACATGACAGTTCACCAGCAGCTCCTCTCTGACATTCAGCTCTGTTCACCCGGCGTGTTTAGCGTTCTACCTCCCTCTGCTGGACACAGACAGGAGCTGCATAAGGTGTGCGTGCGTGCGTGCGTGCGTGCGTGCGTGCGTGCGTGCGTGCGTGCGTGCGTGCGTGCGTGCGTGCGTGCGTGCGTGCGTGCGTGCGTGTGTTTACCAGGTAGGAGCTTTCTTCTGGCTACAGCTGCAGCTTTATGGGATTTATACTCAACAAAGGCAAAACCTCGGTTTCTGGTCTTATCAGTGGAGCTGGGATACACAATGACGTCCGACACCCCCTCCGTCACCTGAGACAAACACACACGCACACGCAGACAGACACATAGGGATACACAGCGTGATGAAACTGCCTGGAGGCCGGTGAACAACAGTAAACAAATAGCTGCTCTTGCATTACAGTGAAGCAACAAGCTACATGTTGTTAATGAGGGAGAAAAGTGTGTGTGTGTGTGTGTGTGTGTGTGTGTGTGTGTGTGTGTGTGTGTGTGTGTGTGTGTGTGTGTGCGCGTGCGTGCGTGTGTCAGCGTCGTGTTTTCACCTTCTTCATCTCCGCCATGATCTCGTCCTTCCTCTTGTCTTTGGGGATGGAGCCGACGAAGAGGCGGCAGTTGTCCAGACTCACGCACACGCCAATGAACTTTCCCGGGCGCACCTCGTAGTTGTCCAGCATCTGGATGGCTCGCTGAGCGGCTTCCCTGCAGACACAAATCAATAATCACTCAGTCACTGATCACAGTGAGTCGTTCCATTAGCCCGAGGGCCAGAGTTTTTTGAGACGGATCGCGTTTGTGCGGTGTGACGCCCACTTCAGTCTCGCTGCCGGTTTGTTGTTACCTGTTGGCGTACATGACGAAGGCGTAGCCGCGGTTCTCGCCGCTGAACTCCATCATCAGTCTGAACTCGTAGACACGGCCCACGCTCTCAAACAGGGGCACCAGCACGTCTTCGTACACGTCCCGGGGAAGCTTCCCCACGAAGACCTCGCAGCCCCGCGGCGGTGGCGGCCCCTGCCAACCTGGAGCACACACACATATATATATTTTAGACATGTTTGTAGTGTCCTACCTCGTTTGACAGGATCCTCAGACAAACGCACCAAAATACTGTCAGAGCAAAACAGTTGGTCTCGGCGATATAATAAAACGGACAAAACGGAAGGACGACTACTCACCCATCGACAAACCAAACGGTGTAAAGTAGAGGTAGACGCAGCCCACGACAGGAAGTACGAATGTCTACGTCACAACGTATAACCCAAAACTAATCGGAATCAATATAAAACAATGTGACGGAGACACGAACCTTGGTTTCCTTGAACCTTGATGGCGTGAAAACACCCCTTGGTTTAGTCCAAAATTACCCACAATTCATTACTAATTAGTCCTGCATCACTTCACATAGTGAAGAAAAGACAGTGGAGACTTGTATCTGCTGTCAGACCGTGGCCAGAGAGGTGCCGAGGAAAATGGTCACATCTCAAAAACTCTCTGGAAACACCTACTTGACTTTTTATAGATTAAACAATAAGTTCATTAATTCACTACACGTACCAGGCGGCGGTCCGCCGAACTTCCTCTGGCCGTTCTCCTGCACGATGGTGCTGCCGCTCTGCTCCAGCAGAGAGAGCAGGGCCACCTCCTCCACGCAGGACGAGCGCCGCCGCTCGCCACCGCCTCCCGACGGCGGGCTGACCTCGCCGGCGTCCCCCTCCACGTCCACGTCTGACCAGCTCTCTGACTCCGACATCTTCCAATGAGCGACGTCTGAATGTAAAGAGAGAGAGAATAAATGAGTTTAACAACTGACAATAAAAAAGAACTTTTAATGTGTCCGAGTTACGACTGGTGAGGAAATTAGAGTCCGACCGATATGGATTCGTGGGAGTACAAGATTCCCAAAATTTGATTTATAAGCAATATATTTGTGGATTACCATGTTTTACTGCTTTATTTTACAAAGCTTAACTATTCAAAGGAAAGAAAAGTAACTGACAAGATAACAAATCAGTTATCCTGTTAAACTTCAAACTGACTTTTATCGGAAAGATTTTCCAAATTAAAAATTACACTCGAGACTCATTTTAGACCAAACAAGAGACAGAAATCTACAGAAACAGTTTGGATATTGAAGCTTCGCAACAGGATGAAACAATATTTTTAAATATAAAGAAAAGTTTGATCAGATTTAATCTTCCGCAACATTAACTGACGCAGAAGATGAAAACATTTTTACCAACACACCTGAAATTAATTTAATCTCATCTGGAAAAGTATTACAGTGTTAGCTAGCCGACGGGTCTAATTCTTTCTATTATGATTTTAGTAATAATAATAAATTGATTAGTAATCAACAACTAAATTAATCACCAATTATTTTGATAATTGATTCAGTTTTTATTACAAAAATTCTCTGATATCAGCTTCTTCAATGTGAATATCTTCTGGTTTCTCTGCTCCTCTGTGACAGTGAACTGAAGATCTTTGGCCTCGTGGACAAAACAAAACATCATGTTGAGGTTTGGAGGAAACACGATCGACATTTTTCAACCATTTTATGAACCAAACAACTGATCGATGAATCGATTATGAAAATAAACTGGACTTTAGCCAACGCTGCCAGTCACTAAAACTAAGCTAATGCTAACGTTTGCTAGCCAGAGACTTTGATGTCGAGCTAACGTTCAGTTAGCAACGTTAGCAGCGCCGACGCTACACCTGCTAGCCACTAGCTTTTTAAGCTAACCGCTCGAATTAGCACAACCGGCTAAAGCTAGCTCAGACGCTAACGCGGCTCTTTAACGACTTTAACCGCGACTTCGTGACTTCAGCTTGAACTTCGCTCTTTCCGCGAACTCACCGCTTGTGTCGTTCGTTCTTTTTCCTTCTGGACCGGGTCAACACCTCAAACACAGAATAACATTCAAAAAAATATCATAAATATGTATTTTATATAACTGCGACTGTCGCGCGAGCGTCTCGAGATGACAGTCAGTCACCGGTCCAACTACTGACCAATCAGAAGCCTGGAAATCCAGCGTCTTCGATCCACGGGGCGCTGAGTGGGACAAAAGAGTTTACAGTAGCTACATGAGGAAATATAGCGCAGCACAGTGACTCCGCCCACTTAAAAAAAAAACGCTCCGAATTTCCTGCCGTTTCATAAAAACCCTTATTGTAAAGAGTTTTGAGCCTGGATTTGAAGTCAATAAACCACCAGATGAATTCGTTATCATAAAATGTATTTTATTCAGAGCAAAAAAAGAAAAGAAAAGGAAAATCATTACGAATCCAACCAATCAGAGACGTCGATGTTACACTTCAGGATTGTGGGTAGTGTAGTGCTTCTCAATGATATCGCAAATTAAATACATTTTTCTCTTAAAACAAGGTTGATATCGTACGGACGTGTGGCTTCTAATTAATATTAGAGCTTAATTTGAATTAGATAAAAAGATGATTTGATTCCCGACAGAATCACTGATGGTGTTTTCACTTTCTCATTCTCATTTTTAATATTTTCGCTCAAAATCAGCATTTCTTTTCATATCATATTGAAAACTCTGTTCTTGGTCTGCTTCTTCCACATGAACGCACTTGTGACCAGGTCGTGAAAACCCCTGACTGAGACAGTCGATAACAAGCTTCGTAGTAGTTCTACAGGATATCAGGACGACCATCGCTAGGTTAAGTCAAACCAGATCGCGAAAACATATCCTGGGTATGTTGAACTCGCTTCGTAGCACAGGCCCCAGGATTCGTGGTTATCAACGTAACTTCACGTTCAACTCTTGGTTTTGTTTTCGTCCTACGAAGCTGGTTCTCGTCTCAACGGGGGCAAATCACCATGTTAACTTATGCTGAACGGCCAAGCTGCTCCGGAGCAGGTTACGTTCGAGATAAGAGATAAAAGCCAGTCAATGAAAGAGTCCAACTACTGACCAATCAGATCACTGGAAAAAGCCAAGCGTCATCAGTCTTACAGGATCCTGACCGGGACAAAAGAGTTTAGATATTGAGCGCAACAGTGACCCCGCCCACTTTTACCAGAAAACCTTTTACTCGGAGCAAAACATTAATTGGAAAACGGGGAAAAAAACGCAGAAGTACAAGACTGTGTACAAGATCATTTTCAGGAGTGAAAGAACTACTCATCCCATGAACCATTGCAAATGCCTTTCCAACGACTTCCAACCAATCAGAGACGTCTGTGTTACTCTTTAGGATTAGGATAATCACACTAAATGAATACATAAGACTCATTAAAATAATTCACCTTTCTGAAAAATACAATCTTTATTAATTAGACTCGGGTCATGAATTTACTTTTTATATTTCACGAGGCCATCCAGATGAGGAAGGGCAGCAGGGCGGCCAGCAGGGCGGAGCAGGTGGTCACCGCCCTGAGGTAGAGGAGCAGACACGCCCCCAGCAACGCCGTCGCCTTGGCAACACGCCGGCTCAGCAACAGCTTCCTCGCCGTCTTACAGAACTGATGAAGAGGAGGAGAGAGAAGGAATTAAACTCTGTGAAAATCACCATGTTAAAACATTAAGACGTATTCAATTCAAAAGAAAAAATAACAGAAATCTATATTGTTTCACTGACGTTTCCCGTGAAACGTGAGATGAAGACGTTTGTGAATATTTATTAAAGTCAGAAATGTGTTTTTGTCTCTGTATGTTTAAACCATGAATAACCACTAGGTGGCTGCGTTACACTGGAGTTAGTTTATCAAAACTTATCAAAACTTTTCTAACTAGAGGTTTTCCAGAAATCAAATAAAATTTAAAAAATAATTACAAGCTGTGTTTTTTAGTCATACTTGTTCAAAGACATAAAAAATACTCCGCCTTCAGATTTTCTTCGACCTCACATGACCCCTGAGGGGATTATGACAGATTAGCGTCAGACAACTTTTACAGAACGACCCCCCATCTCGCTCTCTCTCTCTCTCTCTCTCTCTCTCTGTCTCTCTCTCTCTCTCTCTCTCTCTCTCTCTCTCTCTGTCTCTCTCGCTCTGTCTCTCTCTCCCTCTCTCTCTCTCTCTGTCTCTCTCGCTCTGTCTCTCTCTCTCTGTCTCTCTCTCTCTCTGTCTCTCTCTCTCTCTCTCTCTCTCTCTCTCTCTCTCTCTGTCTCTCTCTCTCTCTCTCTCTCTCTCTCTCTCTCTCTCTCTGTCTCTCTCGCTCTGTCTCTCTCTCCCTCTCTCTCTCTCTCTGTCTCTCTCGCTCTGTCTCTCTCTCTCTCTCTCTCTCTCTCTCCGCCTCATTCTGTCCATCGGTGATGAAACATGTTGTTTCTCAATCCGCAGGAACAATGCAGCTTTTGAGCGATGGCCTGTTGCTGCAACAGGCAGGTTTTAACCAGATTAAAGATGGAGGACGTCTGATCTGAGATCAGCTGGGATCGGCGGCAGGAACCAGGACAAGAATAGGAAGGATAGGAAAGAAAGGAAGTCGAATCAAAGGACGTCACCTGAAACGTCTGGAAGCTGGTGACTGTTCCGTAGCGACAGTACATGACGAAGTGCTCACAGTTGTACCACAACAGACTGTAGGAGACGTCGCCTCGCAGCCTCTCGGCCCGCCGGGCCACGTCCTCCCCCCTCAGCGCCGGGCGGCTGCACACCTGCACGACACGACACACAACACACACCACACACAACACGACACACACAACACACAACACACAACACACACGACAGACACACCACACAACACACAACACACAACACACAACACACAACACACAACACACAACACACACCACACACAACACACAACACACAACACACACAACACACAACACACAACACACAACACACAACACACACAACACACAACACACACAACACACAACACACAACACACAACACACAACACACACCACACACAACACACAACACACACCACACACAACACACAACACACAACACACACAACACACACAACACACAACACACAACACACAACACACAACACACACCACACAACACACAACACACACCACACAACACACACGACACACAACACACAACACACAACACACACCACACAACACGACACACACCACACAACACACACCACACACAACACACACCACACAACACACAACACACAACACACAACACACAACACACACCACACACAACACACACCACACAACACACAACACACAACACACAACACACAACACACACAACACACAACACACAACACACAACACACAACACACAACACACACCACACAACACACAACACACACGACACACAACACACAACACACAACACACACCACACAACACACAACACACACCACACAACACACAACACACACCACACAACACACACCACACAACACACACCACACACAACACGACAGACACACCACACAACACACAACACACACCACACACAACACACAACACACACCACACAACACACAACACACAACACATAACACACACCACACACAACACGACACACAACACACAACACATAACACACACCACACACCACACAACACACAACACACAACACACACCACACACAACACGACACACAACACACAACACACAACACACACGACAGACACACCACACAACACACAACACACAACACACAACACACAACACACAACACACAACACACACCACACACAACACACAACACACAACACACACAACACACAACACACAACACACAACACACACAACACACAACACACACAACACACAACACACAACACACAACACACAACACACACCACACACAACACACAACACACACCACACACAACACACAACACACAACACACACAACACACAACACACAACACACAACACACAACACACAACACACACCACACAACACACAACACACACGACACACAACACACAACACACAACACACACCACACAACACACAACACACACCACACAACACACAACACACACCACACAACACACACCACACAACACACACCACACACAACACGACAGACACACCACACAACACACAACACACACCACACACAACACACAACACACACCACACAACACACAACACACAACACATAACACACACCACACACAACACGACACACAACACACAACACATAACACACACCACACACCACACAACACACAACACACAACACACACCACACACAACACGACACACAACACACAACACATAACACACACCACACACAACACGACACACAACACACACGACACACACACCACACAACACACACCACACAACACACGACACACACCACACAACACACACCACACAACACACGACACACACCACACAACACACACCACACAACACACGACACACAACACACAACACACACGACACACACACCACACAACACACACCACACAACACACGACACACACCACACAACACACACCACACAACACACGACACACACCACACAACACACACCACACAACACACGACACACAACACACAACACACACGACACACACACCACACAACACACACCACACAACACACGACACACACCACACAACACACACCACACAACACACACCACACACCACACAACACACACCACACAACACACACCACACAACACACACCACACAACACACACCACACACACACACCACACAACACACACCACACAACACACACCACAACACAACACACACCACACAACACACGACACACAACACACACCACACAGACACCACACAACACACAACACAACACAACACACACCACACAACACACGACACACAACACAACACAGACCACACAACACACGACACACAACACACACCACACAACACACGAAACACGAAACACATCACACAACACACACCACACACACCACACACAACACACACACACCACACACCACACACCACACACAACACACACCACACACCACACACACCACACAACACACACCACACACCACACACACAACACACACACACCACACACCACACACACCACACACAACACACACCACACACCACACACACCACACAACACACACAACACACGACACACAACACACACGACAGGTAGAAAGACGACACCTTCACTGACACCGTCTGTTCCAGCTGCTCTGTTTGACGGGTAGAAAAGGTCAAAGGTCAACGAATGGGTCACCTGGTCCGTGGTGTTGGTGAGAATCTTTGATCCGTAAGCAAAGTCGTCGACTGAGTCCACCCTCACGCTGCCACACTGAGGAAACAACAGCACACATTAATATCAGAAACGTATGATACAGATCACAGAACACGTGGAGGACGTGACGGACGCCCACTCCTCACTGAGGCTTCCGTACCTTCGCCAGGACGCCGAGCAGGAGTCTGCTGTTGGTCACCATCTGTCTGACACGACGCTGGTCGCCGCTGACGACCGGCATGATGTCCGGGATGAAATGAGCTACTCTGCAGAGGAGACGAGGAGAGGAGACGAGGAGAGGAGACGAGGAGAGGAGACACGGAGAGGAGACGAGGAGAGGAGACGAGAAGACATGGAGAGGAGACATGGAGAGGAGACGAGGAGACGAGGAGAGGAGATGAGGAGACGAGGAGAGGAGACATGGAGAGGAGACGAGGAGAGGAGACGAGGAGAGGAGACGAGGAGAGGAGACGAGGAGAGGAGGCATGGAGAGGAGACGAGGAGACATGGAGAGGAGACGAGGAGAGGAGATGAGGAGAGGAAAGGACACATTGTGAGAAGAGGCATGGAGAGGAGACATGGAGAGGAGACGAGGAGAGGAGATGAGGAGAGGAGATGAGGAGACGAGGAGAGGAGATGAGGAGAGGAGACATGGAGAGGAGACATGGAGAGGAGACGAGGAGAGGAGATGAGGAGAGGAGACGAGGAGAGGAGACATGGAGAGGAGGCATGGAGAGGAGACGAGGAGAGGAGATGAGGAGAGGAGGCATGGAGAGGAGACGAGGAGAGGAGACGAGGAGACATGGAGAGGAGAAAAGGAGAGGAGACGAGGAGAGGAGACGAGGAGACATGGAGAGGAGACGAGGGAAGGAGACGAGGAGAGGAGACGAGGAGAGGAGACATGGAGAGGAGGCATGGAGAGGAGACGAGGAGAGGAGACGAGGAGAGGAGACATGGAGAGGAGGCATGGAGAGGAGACGAGGAGAGGAGATGAGGAGAGGAGGCATGGAGAGGAGACGAGGAGAGGAGACGAGGAGACATGGAGAGGAGAAAAGGAGAGGAGACGAGGAGACATGGAGAGGAGACGAGGGAAGGAGACGAGGAGAGGAGACGAGGAGACATGGAGAGGAGACGAGGAGAGGAGACGAGAAGATATGGAGAGGAGACGAGGAGAGGAGACGAGGAGAGGAGACGAGAAGATATGGAGAGGAGACGAGGAGAGGAGACGAGGAGAGGAGACGAGGAGAGGAGACATGGAGAGGAGGCATGGAGAGGAGACGAGGAGAGGAGACGAGGAGAGGAGACGAGGAGAGGAGACGAGAAGACATGGAGAGGAGACGAGGAGAGGAGACGAGGAGAGGAGACGAGAAGACATGGAGAGGAGACGAGGGAAGGAGAGAAGGAGAGGAGACGAGGAGAGGAAAGGACACATTGTGAGAAGAGGCATGGAATGGAGAGAAGACATGATGAGGAGAGGAGACGTGGAGAGGACAGTAGAGGAGAGAAAGGGAAGAGAAAGGAAAGGAGAGAGAAAAGTTCAACTGTGAACTCAGAACCTGAGAGCGACTGAAGCCTCTTGGACCAATCACATCGCGGCGTCACAGCTTGTCACTCTCACCTGTCTCCTCCCAGGTAAATCCCAAAGTGTGTGAACAGAGTCCTGGACACCTCCAGCAGGTCTCCCCTCCTGAACACCAGGTCGTACTTCCTCCTCTCCTCTTCTTCCTCTTCCTCCTCCTCCTCCTCCTCCCTCCTCCTCCTCTCTCTGGGCTCAGGTGTCGTCGTGGCGATGAGGAGCATGGCGAGCAGCTGTAGAGGAGACATGGTGCGAGGAGGTGAAGCCGTCGCCTCGGAGGAGCTTTTATTGTCGGGGGGGGGGGGGGGATTATGAAATGCCACTGGTCCAGGGTCAGATCTGAGCAGTTTATTCATTCTGTCGTCCAATCCCGAAGCTCTCCACATTATTCAGTTAGGTCACCATGACGACAAAGAGTCTCTCGCTAAAGGAAAGAAGGGAAAACAGAGGAAGATAAGCAAAGGAGGGATAGGAAAAAGGGAAAAGAAGTTAAGGAAGGAGTGAAGGAGGCCTGCCCCTCCTGCTGTTCCCATCTGATGCCAGCGGAGGGCAGCAGAGTTCAGAGTCCCACAGTTTCCACATGACGGAGCTGAAAACTTGAAATGACCGGTTGACGGGTCAGAGCTTGAAAAAAGTCAATGTGGAGGGTGGCAGAGGAAGAGTGACGTTTCAGCTCAGAACTGTATTTATGCAGCTGACAAAGTTATTTCATTGAACTGACAAAACAAAAATAAGATAAAGGGCCATTAAGAGAACTTAAAGCCACAGTGTGTAATATTTAGAAGAACTTATTCACAGATGTTGAATGTATTGTCCATAACTCTGTGTTCATATATGAGTTAAATATAGTCACCTGAGGTGGACCGACCTAATATTTGATATTTTTATATTGACCACCTGTTTAACACCCTTACAAATCGACACGTCGACTCTACTTCCACTTCCTTTATTTACATCTTTAAAAACACACAGTAGAAAAGTGTGACAGCGTCGTAAAAAAAGAAATTACATTCTGTACAAAACGTTTGAGACGGATATTTACAGATATTTACAGAAGAGCTTCAGGGGCTGAAATGGACACAAGGTAAAAGACACGTGGTATTCTTACTGTGGTGTCAAGGCCAAGATGGCCGCCACTGACTTTGAGTTTCCACCGCTGAGCGAAGCAGTGACGTCACAAAAGTGACAGGGTTGTAGAAAAAAGATTGCAGATGATGTAATGATTATTGCTGTCGTCAAATGAAACCAGCTTCACTTCCATCCGCATGATTTTCTCCTTCATATTTGGATTTTTTGAGCTTCTCGAATAGTTGAGGGTTTTTTTTACATTCACTTTGAGTCTTTTCGGGGTAAAAAAAAGAGAAAAAAAAGTTATTCCAGATGTATGAGACCGTGAATATTGGATATTTCATTCAAAACACCAAAATTAAAGATCGCATCAATGTTTTCTGGATCAGAGACGAGAAGGAACTTTTCTTTTTCACCCTTTTTTTTTCCCAACAATCATTTTGTGGAATATTCCACCACAGATAATCGACTTCATCAACATGGACTCACACGTACAAACGTGATTCAAAATCGGAATCAAATTTCCTTTTTTTTTAACGGAAGATTTTCAGTTTTAGATGAAAAACAAACGGACCTGATTGGATCGGACGACCGATCTGGACCAAATCTACCTGTGAAGTGTTTCAAGAAACTTTAACATGTTTGACATTATGTGCGTGGGGATAAAAAAAAAGATCTTTGGTTCTTTGAATTCTGAATTCAGATGAAGTATCATCACCTCCAACAAAACACAGACGCGTCGGCTGTTTTTCTTCATCTCGACTTCTCATCATCTATCAGTACTATGCTGGTCGCTAACGCTGCTAATGCTATCGATTAACTAATTCTTCTTCTTCTTCTTCTGTTCATTCTAAGCGCACAAACCAGTCAGGAAATAAAGAAAAGAAGAAAGAAACGCGGTCGATCTCCGCCGGTTTTCCATGTTCGCCCCTGAAGGCGTCTAGCTCGCCATCCACAGGGTGAAGGGGACGAGGAGGGCGGGCAGGGCGGTGCCGGGGGATACGCCCCAACACACCGTGGACAGGAGGCCCAGCAGCGTCGCCAGGACGACGGTGCGCTGGTCCCGGATCAGCGACTTCAGCCACTCACAGAACTGCACAGAGGAGAAATGGAGGTCAGACAACCATCATTATTATTATTATCATTATCATTATTTTACCGCCACAAGTTTCACCGATACTTCTAGCGATACAAAGCAGCGGTGACGCCTCTTTCTTTGGCCACTTGGGGGCAGCAAAATCAATCAAAGGCAGCGTTTAAGTTTCTGTTGACGTCTTCCAAAGCATTGTGAGTTGTAGTCCAACAAAAAACAGGACTGGAGCAGGGACGGGGCTGCGAGTCTTCTTTATTTGTATTTCATTGATTTTTAATATATTGCTTATTGCAGCTCTGAGGCACAAACACAACACAGTCACTACGTTGTTCGAAGGCACGGGTATCTCTTTTATCGACTCCTAAATTAATTGCCAACTATTTTGATAATCGATGAATCGGTTCAAGTAGTTTTTATGGGGGAAAAAAGAGTCATAATTCTCTGATTACAGCTTCAATCGTGAATATGTTCTGGTTTCTTTGCTCCTCTGTGACAGTGAACTGAATATCTTTGGTGTGTGGACAAAACAAAACATCATGTTGAGGTTTGAGAAACACAATCGACATTTTTGTCCATTTAATGAACCAAACAACTGATTGATAATGAAAATAATCGTTAGTCGCAGCTCTAGAAAATACTTCAGACTCTCGCTGAGCCGACTTCTGCCTCCTGGTCCAACTAAGCCAGAATACAATTGACCTGTTGTTTGTTTTTTACTGTGGGGCCCCCGGGGGCCCCCTGCCCCCTGCCCCCTCCTCAGGGAACCTGTGGGCAGCAGACTCCTCGGCTGCAGGGAGGCCAAATGTTTAGGTTAGAAATTACAGGAAGTGAAACTCGAACCAGGGGAACGTCTCTCTGCTGCGGGCAGGAGTGTGTGCGTGCGTGCGTGCGTGTGTGTGTGTGTGTGCACGTGAGTGTGGGCACGTGAGTGAGTGTGTGTGTGCGTGTTTGGCGTTCAGAGTCTGGATGGACAGACAGGCCACGCCCCCTCACATCCCCCCACATCTTACTCTTTGAGAAAAGTCTCAACAACACGTGAAACTAAACCTGCTGCCTCTGTTCAGGTCGAAGTTCAGGTATTCATATGATTTATTTTATTCATACACCATATTATATAACTTATGTCATTATGTTATTATAACAATAATGATACAATTCTGACCAAATTATTGTTATTGTGCTGTAGATATGATTTCATATTCCACATGTTATTACTGTCAAGTACAGATTTATTAGGATTTAATATCGTTATATACTGACTGTATAACTAAATCATACCGCCGCGTATGATACGCTCCGACTCCAGAGGTATATCGAACAACGTGACCTCAGCTCGGTAAATGTGTTTTAAAAAAA
>NC_061526.1:9420000-9455000 GCF_022379125.1 Scophthalmus maximus
TATATACAGTCACTGATCGTCTTTATATACAGTCAGTGATCGTCTTCATATACAGTCACTGATCGTCTTTATATACAGTCACTGATCATCTTTATATACAGTCACTGATCGTCTTTATATACAGCCAGTGATCGTCTTTATATACAGTCACTGATCGTCTTTATATACAGTCAGTGATCGTCTTCATATACAGTCAGTGATCGTCTTTATATACAGTCAGTGATCGTCTTCATATACAGTCACTGATCGTCTTTATATACAGTCAGTGATCGTCTTCATATACAGTCAGTGATCATCTTTATATACAGTCAGTGATCGTCTTTATATACAGTCAGTGATGGTCTTTATATACAGTCAGTGATGGTCTTTATATACAGTCAGTGATGGTCTTTATATACAGTCACGTCAATGCTCATCCAAGCGCCTGAATGCCGTTGGGCAGGAACCACGGCCCCGAGCATGATGGGTAATTTCCCTAAAGACAGTCAGCCATTCATCCTCCTCCTACTCCTCTTCTTCAAAACAGAAGAAGAGGACTCTTGGGATTAGGGGTAGATTATGGAAACACGCACGCACGCACGCACACACACACACACACACACACACACACACACACACACACACACACACACACACACACACACACACACACACACACACACACACACACACACACACACACACACACACACACACACACACACACACACACACACACACACACACACTCTCTCTCTCACACACACACTCACCCCCTGCTGGGTGGTGATGAATGACCGTCGATGGAAGAGATTTGGCTGCTGAATGTGTTGATGTGACCCTGACTGAGCCGCAGGATAAAGGTGAATGGGGCTGAGTGACAGTGTGAGTGTGTGTGTGTGTGTGTGTGCTAATGCCCTCCAGCAGTGTGGGCAGGAGCTGTGGGACTTTGTTGGGATAAAAACCTGCACCATCATCGTCTTCATCATCATTTCAAACCCAAACTAAATTAGCATCTTTTCTTTTTTTCTAACTTTCCCCTCGCTGGTTTTTAAAATCCTCCATTAAAGTGGAAACTTGTTACTGATCCGTGGGAGAAGGCGACGGCTCTTGTCGGAGGGCGGCGACGTAGCCGCAGACGCCAGAAAGAGAAAGGAAAAGTGACGGATGAGATGTAATTAATCTCCTTTTATCCTCCGTGACAGGACGACAACGTCCTGACAAACGGTTCCACACACACACACACACACACACACACACACACACACACACACACACACACACACACACACACACACACACACACACACACACACACACACACACACACACACACACACACACACACACACACACACACACACACACACACACACACACACACACACGTTCCCATGGTATCTGCGTGTGATGAATGTTGATCACATTAAAGGACCAGTTCACTCAAATCATCTTCCGTCTGGAAGCTGAGAAGATTTTAAAAAAAGACAGTAAGTTGGACTTTAGTTGGAAATTATATGTACTATGTAATAATTATGTATTTGGTTTATTTCATTGATTATATACTGTAATTTCGTCTCAAAATGTGTCTCAATATTGTAAATTGCAAAAATAATGTTGTTATAATGTTGTCGTCTGTTGAAGTTAACTCTAGATTCTGTCTTGACAAAACGAGTTTTGTCTTTTTACATGTGACAATGAAGGGGGAGGGGCTGACGAACAAAAATCAACTGTAACCGAAGTGGTGTTCATATAAATATCTTTAATCTCTTCAGTTATTATCTACAAAATCACACAGGTCCACTCACAAGGCAGTTAGTGGTTTTCTCTTTGCAGAGAGAAGAAAGAAAAATCGAAATACAAGGCAGAGGAGAGTTAGTTGCTTTACAAGTTACAATTGCTCATGATTTTACCTTTTTTAATCTAAAATAATTTTCTCATTCTACGAGCTAAATCTCATGTGGTTTAAAGAAATTTATTTAATTCAAAAAGTTAATTTCCCCAAATGGACGACGAGCGGTAACGTGAAGGAGAACCTCAAACTGACGTGGTAGAAAATACACATGTGGTTCCACAGTGAGGCCGAAAACATCCTGAGAATTATTAAAATATTCAACAAAAACACAGTGACACCTACAATCTGATATAAGAGGGTTTTTTAATCTATGGTGTTCCACAGGGTTCAATTCTTGGACCTCTGCTTTTTTTGCCCGACTAGCAACAGCATGGTCCAGATCGCATCAACTGCTGGATAGATTACCACAGACTGTCTTCAATAACTGAAGAACAGAGGCTTCTCAGTGGATCAGTGCTACAGTTATTAATTACAGTTTGATGTGAATCTGTCCAAAAGAAAGTTCTATGTTTTAATAAGTAGATTTCAAACAGAAATGATCTGGTGTTCCACAAGGCTCCATTCTTGGTCCTTTGCTTTTTTTTCACCCTTAAAGCAACACTGGTCCAAACTAAAATATCTACAATAAAGTACTGAGTGGATTATTATGAAACGTAGAAAACTTACAAAGGATGCAGGCACGTCTGTGGTTAGATATTTGTTAGCCCTTTGCTGGACCGTCACCTTTCGGGTCTTTATGCTTCTGTTGCTTCTGTTTTAAATCTGCTAAAATAAACAAGGCTCAATACTGGGACCCTTTTCGAAAGCGTGAAATATCTCAACAGCTAATGGACGGATTGCCGTGACATTTGGCACAGGCGGTCACGAGTGGTGCTGATATGAATTCATTTTTCTAATCAGCTAACTGGTTTACTGCAAACTCAGAGAGAATGTTTCTGCTTGCACGGTTTATTTTGGAGGTTGTTTCAGAGGCGTCCAGGTGTAACCGTAGCGTAGTCGTGTGTGTTGCCATATTCAGAGACACTGCAGAGTGTTTTTCTTTATTTCCTTGTGCATAAGAACATATTTTTCGTAAATGAGCAGCGGCACCATGGGAAGTGAACCCCTGCTGCTTCGGACTTGAGAAACTAAAGGTTTTGCCCGTCGACTACGTCGAAATGGAGAATTGACTAAAACAAATGAGCAACAACTGATGTGTTTTGGAAAAAAACATCATGTGGTCCACGTTATTTATTTTTTTGAGGCCTGATGAAGAATTAGTCAGAAAATGTTGTCCCACAACAATGATGAAGAGTTTCTTCCAAGTACTACACAAAAGGACAATATGGAGGACAGATGTGAATCTATCTGACCTCCGCTTCATCACTGAGACGTCAGAGCGTTTTCAAGTGAAGTGGTGATGTCACGTTGGGCTTTTTACAAAAACACAGATTCAGTCTTAATTTACAGATTTGATTTAACACCTCCCCTTTTTTATTTTATTTAATGACCACTTCAGCCTCATCTGTCAAACTCCCAAATCATTCTGATGGATTTATTAATTTTTATTTTTCCCGTGTGAATCTTCGTCCTCACACTCGTCAATCTCTGTTTTCAATCACGTCTGGAGAGATCTGTCTTGTTGTCACTTATGGTTTTATTGTCTCTGTGTGTCTGTCAGGACCGAGGGAAGGCGTCTGATGTGGTTTCCCTCTTTATGTGTTCAGAGTCGTCTGTTTGACAAAATACTTATTGATATACCAGTTTCCCAACGTATTAAAGGAGGCAAAAGGTCGGAGAGACAATTCTCCATGAAAACCCAGGAACAGACCGTAAAAGGAAAAGTTAAGGGGCGGCGGCGGCCGGAGGAAATGATTCAGAGGACGTGGGTAAGAGGAGTTCTCGTCCATGACAGGAGCCGAGCAGCGACTCGGCCTGTTTGCAATTAGAGACAAACAGAGCGGAGGCCTCCGAGTCGGTTTGTGGTGGAAGGAGACGCACATTCCTGCGGGGCGGCGAACATCGGAGCCTGGTCACGTCGAGGTGAACGCGCCGCGGCTGGAAACCACGCAGGCGTTTGAGCCCGGTCGACCCCCGAGGCCTGCGAGCACGCGTCTCCTCCGAGATCTGCCAGGGCCGATTCTTTTGTTTCCCCTGCGAGGGAAACCCAAGCCGCCGCTTCCCCCTTCTTCAGGGGAGGGTCAGAGGTCGGAGAGGCAGCTCCCCTGAAGCCGGTGAGGAGTTTAAATCCACGTTGTGGTCACGTGGCGCCTCTGGGGACGGAGAAACGTTTAAAACCTACAAGTGTCGGTGTGTGGACGGAGCCTGCGACTTTCCTTGTGCCGACGACATCGTCTCCTCTTTAAGTCTCAGACCAGCGGCTTTTAAAAAAACTCTTAACGTGACATGTGGGGGACGAACTATTAGAACACGACGTTGTTTGTTGGTTGCTCCTGAACGAACCAAAGCCTCCTGGTGGTCACCGCCGCAGAGCGTCTTGGGACGGATTTGTTTCTCAAGAAGCTCGTCCCGAGGTCGAACCTTTAACATTCAGACTCCCCCCCTCATAAAAAAACAACTACTTATTTATGGCGTGGTGGCGTTTGATCTGACACTTTCCTGGACTTTCCCTTTTTGTTTTTTCACATTTGTGGTTGGAACCCTGTGAATATGTGCCAACGTCTGAAACCTTGTGCAGATCTTGACGACTGCGTGGACTCGTCTGTCTGTTGGGTTTGTGAAGTGAACTCAAGCTTTAGGTTTGGATTATTTTCTCGCGCACATGATCGTAAAATTACATCCTCTGTGTGTCTGAGGAGATGAATGTCTCACTGCGATCGTCTTCCATTCGCCCACAGCGCTCGGCCTCCTCGCCAACGCCGCTCATTCCACCAGCGACTTGAGGTCGGGCAGTCCTCTGAGCTCCACGTCCAGCAGCATCTGACCGAAGGCTTTGCCCTGAGAGGAAAGACGACGACGACGACGACACACAAAAAAGAAAGAACGTCAGCTCAAAGCTTTGCAGACGCCGGCGTGTTTGACTTCACACGTCTGAGTCTGAACGTCAGAGTGTGTGGATCAGCACATTGACCGCGTGTCGAGCAGTGAGAGAGTGTGTGTGTGTGTGTGTGTGTGTGTGTGTGTGTGTGTGTGTGTGTGTGTGTGTGTGTGTGTGTGAGTGTGTGTGTCGAGCAGTGAGAGAGAGTGTGTGTGTGTGTGTGTGTGTGTGTGTGTGTGTGTGAGTGAGTGTGTGTGTCGAGCAGTGAGAGAGTGAGAGAGTGTGTGTGTGTGAGTGAGTGTGTGTGAGTGTGTGTGTCGAGCAGTGAGAGAGTGAGAGAGTGTGTGTGTGTGTGTGTGTGTGTGTGTGTGTGTGTGTGTGTGTGAGTGAGAGTGTGTGTGTGTGTGTGTGTGTGTCGAGCAGTGAGAGAGTGAGAGAGTGAGAGAGTGTGTGTGTGTGTGTGTGTGTGTGTGTGTGTGTGTGTGTGTGTGATTCTTTGATGTGCTGTGGATTCCAGCGAGGCAGTAAAAAAAGCAGAAAAAAACTTTACGGGACTTTCTAAACAAGCGACGGAGAGAAACAGAGGAGGAGGTTGAAAAGAAGAAGGACAAAAGGGGCGTGTCCTCACCACGAGGTGAACATGTGACAACCTCTTCTCCGCAGCCGGTTGCTTAGTTACAGAAAATATACCACGATCGGGAAACAACCACAGAGAAAAGTAAGACGAGCGATTTTCCTTACTCGGGAATGTTTTAATTTTGTCTTTGCGTAATCGGTGTCACCTGGTGTGAGTGTCTTTTGCGCCACCATAAAGTGTCCCCCTGTCGGTCGCTCGGTCGGTTTGCAAGTTTTCCCGATTTCCCAGATTTTTGATGTGAACTTTGGACTGCTGTTGCCGTGACGCCGTGTGGTGGTGTTTACAGCGTTAGTCCAATCAGAGCGGAGTGTTCATCTCCGGCCTCGAGGAGCTTGGTTCCTCCGGCCGAGAGACGACATTTCTCATGACTCCATTCTTCATTCACACTTTTATAGAACTGGTCTTTTTCCTCATCTGAAAATGTTTCGTTACGCCACCTCGTGTTGCGCAGTTATAATTAAACGTTTTTCTCTGTTTCCGAGAAAGAAACATTTATAATCTCATGGCTCCTCGGGGGGGAAAATACGATATATACCATCTCTGTGAGGAGATAGATGTGGATAGACTTCCCATCTTCGAAGGACACGAGTGTGTGTGTGTGCGTGTGTGTGTGTGCGTGTGTTACCTGGGGGTCGCTGCGCAGGGACGCCACCCCTCCTCCACCCAGTGAACTCTGCAGGACGAAGTTGAGGCCGTGGATCCCGGGAAGAGTGAATCTGAAAACCACAAAAACACCCCGGTAACCACGGCGACGCAAACCTTCACACAAAAAAACCCCACATGGTCGAACAAATACACTCACACACACACACACGCTCACACTTTCACTCACTCACACACTTACACTCACTCACACACTTACACTCACACTCACACACACACACACACACACACACACACACACACACACACACACACACACACACACACACACACACACACACAGGCACCATGTGTTGATGTGGTGGTTTATTGCACACACAATGTTAAGGTGTGTGTGTTTGTGTGTGTGTGCAGTTTGTGGTTACACACATGGGGGAAGGGTCGTATGCAAAAACCTGTGAGTGTACAAGAGTGTGTTTCTGTCTGTAAGTATTTAAGTGTGTGTGTGTGTGTCGGGGCCTCCTGCAGGGTTAACGAGCGCTGGCGGTGCACTAATGAAGCGTCGGAGGCGTTTCGGGGTGCGAGAGGAGACGCAGGTCGGCGAGCTTTACGGCCTCCACCTCTCTTCATTACGCTAATCGCTAACAGCGCCGCCGCGCTGACTCACCGCTCAGACACGTCGGCCATTTCCCAGAATCCTCCAGGCCCGTATACCTGCAAGCAGCCGGTCCACGGGGCGAGGACCTCGGAGGAGCTTCGGACGGACGCTGCGTTGCGTCTCGGGTTTTTCCGTGGTTTTCTCTCAGTCACATTTTTTAAATTGCCGCCTGTCGTCGACCTGCTCATATATTTTGTTTTGTTTGTTTCCGTTCATCTCCACTTTTTCATCTTGAGTCCAGATTTAAACACTGGAGTTACAACGCGTTGAGTCGCGTTTCCTCCTCCTTTTTCCGTCAAGTAAGTCCAGACTTCAGCTGCGTGGTTAAAACCTCAGCGAGAAAACAAACAAGTGCATTTCCACAATAAATAATAAAAATGTTCTTTTGTAATTGGAGAAAAGAAAAGAGAAGTACGTCTGAATCCGCACCAGGTCCAGGTACCAACAGCGAAACAGGTAAACAAAAATGTTTATGTGAATTAACATGGTGAGATAATATATATGTTTTCACTGAATTCACAGAGACATAATTCATATCAGACATATTCAGGGGACTGATTCTCTGAGTGTTTCCTGATTGTTCGTCTTGTTGCTGGAGGCCGACGTCTGACAACGATTACACACCACAGCTGTTAATGGCCGTGTGTGTGTGTGTGTGTGTGGAGGAGGAGGTTCAAGTGTCTGTTCCTCACTAGCTGAATAGAACAGTACACGCAAACACGACCACATCCTCTTTATATACAAAAAACACACTCTCTCTCTCTCTCTCTCTCTCTCTCACCGCGTGATGGCGTCGGCAACCCCCGGCTGGATCAGGTGGGAGAAGAACTCCTCCACCACAGAAGTAGTCAGGTGTTTCTTCAGGTATGGGAAGAAGAGAGGGTGACGGGCGACGACTCCTACAGAGAGAGAGAGGAACAAGATAATCAATACTTTACCATATATATATATATATATATATATATGTACACTATGCGTATGAAACATGGAGACTCACACGGAGGTCGGTGCACCTCATTTCACCATATTTAACTCATATATGAACACAGTTATGGACATTATGTTCAAGTTCTTCTGAATTATTACACACTGTGGCTTTAACGATCAGTGGTTTCATCAGTCCGATCACACGCTCTTCCTCACCGATGTTCGCCGAGTCTCCTTTGTCTCCGCTCCTGGTGAACGCCAGTTCCTCCAGCCTGTAGCTGTGTGGTCCTGCCGGGAGGTCTACACAACACACACACACACACACACACACACACACACACACACACACACACACACACACACACACACACACACACACACACACACACACACACACACACACACACACACACACACACACACACACACACACACACACACACACACACACACACACACACACACACACACACACGAGTTTGGCTCAGCTGACCGTGATAATAAAACAACAACACACAACAAGGCTTTTAAACTTTCTCACTCTCCCCTCCGGTCGGTGGGTTGTTTCTCCCCTGGAACCCCCAAAACCATCGAGGACTGCTGGAATCTACCACTTGACCACTTGAGCTCAGGGACCATTGTGCCCATGCAAGCGCCTCTCAAGCACCAGTGTCTCATTAAGGAACCCCGCTGGAACCCTGTAACAACCTCAAAAGTCTTTGCAAAGATCCCCTGGAAATCCTTGAAGTGATCTGGTTGGTCTTCTCAGACTCCCCAAGGACTCCAGGGACACTCTCGAGGACCACACATGCAAACACGTGTTCATTCTTAACTTCTCCTCCACATTGAACTGATTTCATCTTGTTTTTTTGAAATATGCTCAATGATTTAAAAAAATAAATAAACCAGAATAATGAAACAATAAAGAAAATAAATGTTATAAATTATCCTCTTTTCTTCCCTTAGTTTGAATGTTTCTATTCTCTTGGTTGGAGAGGCTTCCTGCTTTCAGCATGGAATGTGAAAACGCCGGGACTCAGTGTG
This sequence comes from Scophthalmus maximus, assembly GCF_022379125.1. NCBI lineage: Eukaryota > Metazoa > Chordata > Actinopteri > Pleuronectiformes > Scophthalmidae > Scophthalmus > Scophthalmus maximus. The sequence goes on from NC_061526.1 coordinate 9,428,681, forward strand.
TGTGTGTGTGTGGGTGTGTGTGTGTTTTGCTTTTTGTTTCCCACAATTCAGCTTGTTCTCTTTTGATTTGTAAATAACTTAAGTTTCTTAACTACGTCAGAGCAACATGAAACTGGGTTGTGTGTGCGTGTGTGCGTGTGCGTGTGTGTATTGTGCAGAGCCATGTGAGGAAAGTGTTAGTGAAAGAGTGAAAGGAGGAATAAGTGGCACAGCTTGCCAAGGAATAAGAGATTCTCTCACACACACACACACAGTGTCGCCCCCTCTAGGCAGACATCAGTTACAGATCTTTCTCGTATCCAACTCGTCTTTATGTTCATTAATAATAATTAATAATAAATAATCTTACTGTGAGTTTAAAGGCCGGGTAATAAATATTTCTGATTGGCTGGCATGTGTTGGTTCAAATATGTCGGCCATTGGTACTAGTCATATCACTCAAGGACTCCTCAAGGACCCTTTATACGTTCTGAGTTGAGTCGAGGACGCCTGGAACCCTTCTAAACAGTGTTCAAGCTCATTTAAGGTCCATTTGATCACCAGTGGCGTTTGACAAAGCTCAAGGACCATGTGCCTTTTCCTTGAGGAACCTTGAAACCTCCTCAAGGACCGTTGCGGGCCCCCAAGGACAACCTGGAACCCTGCAATTGCCATTCAAGCCGACTCACGGAGCGGCTGAGACCAACACAGGACCAAGGAGCTCTTCAAGAACCTTTTGAGCCCATGCAAGGCTCCCTTGAACCATCTCAAACTTCTTCAAGGACCCTTAAAACACTCTCAAGGCCCTATTGAGCAACCCAAAGGACTATTAAAGTCGTTTCAAGGTCCATTTGACCGCCTCAAACCCCCTCACGTACCACTATCACCCTTTCAAGGCCCTTTGGAACCCCTTCAAGGACCATTAAAACTCCAGGAATCCCCCGGTGTCTCACTTCCTGTTCAAGTTGACTAATGGCTGAAACTAACCTATCATCAAAAGTAATTCATGACAAAACTAACACATCACATGACTACGTGTTTCCTTTACCGACGTCAGGTGCGTCCTCAGATGAAGTGGGAGGAGCCTCCTGCTCAGGTGTGTCTGGTCCCGCCTCTGACAGTGACTCCACCAACTGTCCAGCCATGTGAATGTCCGCCTGCAAAGACATTAACAAACATCAGAGGTCTGGTCGTTGGTGAAGGTCGTCAGTGGAGAGCTGACACCAAACATTTTCAATTTGACGTTAATGTTTCACCAAAAATGATAAAACTAAGACGAGACAAAAATGTTCATAGATAAATGTTCTTGTGACAAAATGAAAAATACCAGAAGCTATAACTGAGTTCTCAGGTAACAAGTAACTAATACTAAACCAACAGAAACACTCACAAATGAACACAGGCTGCAGATGCTTGACATTTAGTCGACACCATGTTTTACATCCTTTCTGACTCATTAACTTCCTCCTTTGTTAGAATGTGTTTAAATCTGGGACGGGTTCTTTCTTCTTTTGTTAAGTAAAAAGAAAATGTGTCCTGACTCAAACCAAACTGACCTTCAGTTGAGATTTGGGGTGTAAGAAGAAGAACGGCTTCAGCACAGGAGACCTGGAAACATGTGAACAAAACATGGAACAAGGACAACATGGGCGATATTGCGACCGTGTGAACCGCCGCTCTCCTGCTGAAGTGAAGGTTTGAACTCACACTCGGGGACGTCCGCCCACGATGCCGGTGAGTCCAGGAGCTGTGAGGCGAGAGAACGAGGGGTTAGAGCGGATGATCCTGAACTTCTCAACCCGATGTTCAACTCCCACTTACAGCACCGACGTGAATCAGCAGACTCCCGGGAGTCGCACTGAGTTCAGGCCGAGTGTGAGTGAGTGTGTGTGTGTGTGTGTGTGTGTGTGTGTGTGTGTGTGTGTGTGGTCGAGCTGAACTCATCGGCACCATAAACAAAATTCAAATCAGGAGGTCACAACCCTACTTATCTATACACACACACACACACACACACACACACACACACACACACACACACACACACACACACACACACACACACACACACACACACACACACACACACACACACACACACACACACACACACACACACACACACACACACACTCTCAGAGTTTGCAGCGAGGTGATGAATACCCCACTGTAGTGTGTGTGTGTGTGTGTGTATGTGTGTGTGTGTGTGTGTGTGTATGGGGGGGGGCAAGAACATCTATTAATAAAGAGCTTGCAGCAGAGTTCAACCTCTGTAGGAGGATTCTTTCCTACAGAATTGTTGGGACCTGAAAGCACCGAGGACAGAGTTCACTTCACGTTGTTTCCTCGTTTACTTTCTAACGCACTAGTTGTAAAACCCCCCAAAAAATTTAAATGTGTTTTAGATAATCGGGTAGAGATGAAACGTGTCTCTGACTTTTTATAATAATGAGACACTTTCCTACACTCAATCATTATTTCAAAATACAAAGTCATCTATCGAGTTACTAAAACATCTGTTGAGTTATTTAGTCTTCGTTTTGAGCCGCTGCGTCATTTGATCCATAAAAAATTAAGAAGATGAACAGATGAAAACCAAACCCCCTAGTTGATGTTTTCTTTTGTCCACGACACCAAAGATTTTCAGTTTACTGTCACAGAGGAGCAAAGAAACCAGAAAATATTCACATTTAAGAAGCTGAAATCAGAGAATTTTGACTTTTTCTTTTCAGGTGTACGTGTGGTGACGTTCAGGTCAGTGTGTGTTTGTCGTCGTACCCATGCCGGTTCCTGCAGGAGCAACTTCTCTGGAGAAGAGTTCCAGAGCTTTCTTCTGTTTGTGGTGGACGGCCATCCAGATCACTGCCTCCCTGGAGCCCTGCACACACACACACACACACACAACATATTATATATACATACAATATATTGTAAATCTGAAACTGATTAACAGTGTTGAATTTTTAAATTTAAATTTTTAATTAACTTCATTTTAAAGTTTCCTCCAAGAATCAGTGAAAGAAGAACTGTGTGTGTGTGTGTGTGTGTGTGTGTGTGTGTGTGTGTGTGTGTGTGTGTGTGTGTGTGTGTGTGAGAGTGTGTGAGAGAGACCTTGGTGTGAGCGTTGGCACCGTAAGTGTCCTCAGCTCCGAGGACCTGGACGTTGACGGAGTTAAAATCTTCCAGTCCAAGCTGCTTGAAAATCCGCTTTGTCCTACACACACACACACACATATATGAAGCTTGGAGCTGCCACACATACACGCACGCACACACACAACCTGCCTCCTGTACACACCGTTTGATGATGCTGTCCGCCGTCCGTCTGGCCTTTTCCACCGCCCGCGGCCCGCCGACTGGACAAACCGCCGTCGCCCTGAAACCGTCCATGTAGGTCGCACACACCTGGAAGTCAGGAGGGGACGTTTACGGTTGAAGACTCCTCCGCTTGAATATGTCACGACATTTTTGAAATTTTGAAACAAAAATGAAGAAAAAGAAAAACTCTGCGGACGATGACGATGCTGTTTTTTACCTTGTAGTCATGTGACGGAGCGAAGCCCTTTGCCCCGGTCACTGTGACGGCTCCTCCCTCTACACCTGAACACACACACACACACACACCATGAGGACATTTTGATGTGGACACTCAAAGGTCAAAGGTGGGAACTGGACACGTGACCTCGTCGTCCTCACTCCTTCCTCCACTTGTAGGCTTGAAACCAGCGAGACTTCGGACCCGGTAAGGGTCTGAAGTCTCGCTGGTCCGTCTTCGGTTCACGTCCCCGCCTCCATCCGGAGCAACCGGGGTCGTGGCGCGGTCGACCGAAGCCGGCGGGTTCATCGCAGGCACAATTAAGACCGAAAAATATTTACATTTTTATCGTTACGATAAAACGAGAGCTGCGAGAGAGTTCACGTCCCGGCACCGCGGCGACTCCCACAAGGTTTTCATCTCGTCGGCCAGAGAGAAGCTGATCCATGAAGTTTTTTTCCTCTTTCTTTAACATTGTGAGACAAAAAGTAAAAATATATATTTTCACAAGTTTCCCAGAGAATAATTCATAGTAATCTTGATGAAAAAACATGAGGCATATTTACAAGACTGAAATCTTTTGAGTGTTGTGAGATTTGGCCTAGATCCAAATGAAAAGAGGATCAATATTACTGTTAAAGTTCATGATGGTTTCAGAGACAATCATATTCTCCGCCAAGAGCAAACCACATATGAGTCTAATGTAGAAAATACTTATTAAATTTGTGTCAACAGAATACTGTTATTGATATATTCCAGTAGTTCCAAATATTCGCAGTGCACCATCAGTCAGGAGCTGGTGGTTCTGTTGACATCGCTCACATAGCAGATATCATCTGGACCATTATTTATTCCAACCGCCAGATTTGGCCCGAGTTATTAACGACCACCCCCCTAAAAAAAAGAGGAAAATATAAACTTCTTATCAGCGAGCGGGTGTTTTCTGGAGTTCACATGGGGGTCGGGATGCGTGTTTAGTTTTGAAAAAAAGGAGGGGGGGAATAAATCACTGGTGGCTGATGGGAGAGTTCATTGGAGGTTCGGAGGAGGATGACGGGTTCAGTCGGGGGTGAGAACAAAGATCCAGACGCGTTTGTTTGAGGTTAAGAGACGAACGTTTCTGGGTTATGAAAACAGTGGACGGTTCAGCCCGTGGCCACGTCCTCAACTCTGTGTGTGTGTATGTGTGTGTGTGTGTGTGTGTTTGTGTGTACCCGGCACTTCCTTGATGGCCACCCGGCTGAAGTCGCAGGTGACGTCGGGCAGCAGGTAGCGCCGCGGGTCGCCGATCTCGTACACCAGCTGCTCGGCCACCGTGCCGAAGGAGACGAGGCCGCCGGTTCCGGGCGGCTTGGAGAGGATGAAGGAGCCGTCGGTGGAACACTCGACCACCGGGAAGCCCATGTTGTCCCTGAGAGAGGACACGCGCACACACACACACACACACACACACACACACACACACACACACACACACACACACACACACACACACACAAGCCCGACTGCGTTCTTAATTTAAGGGACTGTTTGAGTTGTTAATTCACACTTTCTCACCAGTCAGGAACTTTGTGCCAGTCGGTGAAGATCCCGCCTGTACACTGAGCTCCGCACTCGATCAGGTGACCTGCGAGACTGACACACACACACACACACACACACACACACACACACACACACACACACACACACACACACACACACACACACACACACACACACACACACACACACACACACACACACACACACACACACACACACACACACACACACACATTGTTTACAGCTCAAAAAGGTGATTTAAATGTTTGAAATGTTACTGTCATTTTTTTTCACAATTTGAAGAAAGAAGAAAAAGGAAGTTGAAGTTGGCCTGTTCAGTGTTTGACCGTAAACAGACGTCAGAGCTCTTTGTTTCCCTTGGTGCGTGTGTGTGTGCTCACCTCCCAGCAGCAAGTAGGTCATAGTCGTTCTTCTCCCATCCAAACTGCAACGTATACAAAAACCCAAACACACATTACATTCCTAAACTGTCATCTACTCCTCGACACACAGACACACGCACACGTTTGAATGGTCCTTTATTCGAGGGAACCCAGGCGGCCTCATCAGACGTACCGTGTGCATGAGTGGCCCCAGGGCCACGGCGCTGTCCACACAGCGTCCCGTCACCACGATATCTGCCCCGAGATCCAGACACCGCCGGATCGGAGAGGCCCTGAGGACAGAGAGCGGGAGAGAGAGGCAGGTTAACTCAGTCCACACTGATTTGGTTGTTTTTTTTAAATGCATCATCTGTTGCTATGGTTACGCCCTGCCATCCACACGACTCAGCGGTTTACCAGCCTCTAACATGGAGACTTGTGGGAACACGCTGCTGTTGGTCCCGTTTTAGTTTGTGTTTCAGTCCGGACGGACAGAAACTAAGACGTTTGGTAAACGATGACGCAGACGACGGCCCCACATTCTCTTCCTGGGTAGTTTTTGCTAACACTCTCTGTCCAGTAACAGTTCCACCTCGTCGTCTCCCCTCCTCTCACGCGCTGTTTCTCATTTTACTGTAACTAAGCAACCAACTGCAGAGGAGTTGCTTCCTGTTTACACCTGAACAGTCGTGTGACGTGTGTTTCCAGGTGTGTCAGTGTGTACGGAGATTGTAAAGAGAAAACATGGATGGAGCCTGAGTGTTTATTGTAAACACACTTCACATCATCTCCTCTGATCATTGAGGGATCGAACACTTCTCTTTTCATCAGGGACACTGGACGTAGGCGTGCTGAGGGGCTGCGGCTCCCCCTAAAGGCGATACACTGCAATTGCAAGGCTACAAAAAAAACTTTCTTTACTGAATCAATAAATTAAACTTTTGTGTGTGTGTGTGTGTGTGTGTGTGTGTGTGTGTGTGTGTGTGTGTGTGTGTGTGGCATGTTCGTACCCAAGATAAGCGTTCATGCTGTGCAGCGTTTTTGGTAACCGTTGTTTGCTCCCGCCGTCTGCCATCTTTACTTCAGCGAGGCTGCTTCTCTGACAGGACACAATTCAATTTGCATCAATCAATCAATTTTACAATTAAAAAAACAACAACATGATGATGTTGGTGATGTATGGAGGAGGAGGAGGGGTCTCACATGGGGCATGAGGTCATCGCCGGTCACCACAGCGACCTTGAGGTCAAGGCCCGCCTTCTTGACGACTTCCTGTATGGCCTCGGCGCAGGCCAGAGGGTTCACGCCTCCCGCGTTGCTGACGACGCGAATACCTGCGAGAGACGAGACTGTGAGTCCGCGGTTGCCGTGGAAACGGACGAGATAAAGAGTCCAGATAATGATGGCAATGATAATAATCATCATCGGTGTAAAAAGCTTCAGAATTGGCAAAATTCACTCACCTTTCCTGTGGATGTCGTTAATGAACGGGGCCAGAGCCACCTGGACGAAGTCCGGAGCGTAACCCATGTTCTACGACCAGGACGGGACACAAGAGTCGTAAACATTGACAGACCTCCAGTTAGAGCTGAGCAAACTCCAATCTTAATCCAAGTTCCCTTTCCCATATTTATGAAACCAAAACTTTTTCTTTTTTACATCCAGATTCTTTACATTTTAAATGTGAGGAGTTCATTTACACAGTATAGAATTCGACTTGTGCTCTCTAGTTATGACATCATATGACGCCAACTGTACCATTAAGACATTTTAACACGTCCACAATTCAGGAAATATGAGAGATTTCATAAATGTTAACATATTTTCCAACAAAATCCCCTTTTTATTGAGCAAAAAAAACTAACAAATTGTGCATAAACTTTCACGTGAAAGGAAAAGTACCTAGTATAAGAATCAGAAGCTGAGAATTATTGATTATCTGCCCCACACACACACACACACACACACACACACACACACACACATACACACACACACACACACACACAGGCGTGACTCACAGGCATCTTGGCCTTGGCGGCGGTGAGCAGAGACATGGTGATCTCACTGAGGTAGTCAAACACCAGGAAGTCCAGCTTCCCGCTGTAGATCAGCTGAGGCACTGGGGGGAAAAGACGTGCACCAGTTACGTCATCGCCCGGAGCTGCTGCTATAGTATTACATCATAATAAGAAATAGATTGATCCTATTACATACATATTATTTGCTGGAGGTTGGATGGTTGCTGGTTCATTTCGTGTGGAGATAAGATACGTTTTACTCTATGTTTCTGGGAATGCAAACGTAAATGAGCTAGCATCTTTTCCCTGTTGTTGGAAATCAATCTGTTTATGTATTTTCTAGAGCCTGACCGATATTAATCGGTTGACAGATCGTATATCGGCCGATGTGAGACCTTCATCAGAGCTTATCATCGAAGCCGCAGTGTGGAACTTTTGTAATTTTCTGGCGGCATCTGTCGGTAAAGTTGCAAACCCGGAAACCAACTGAGCAGCCGACAGGGGACACTTTACGGTGGCACACCGCTAATTCCATTCCATTTTTGAAAATTCAACGTGAACGTGACGTATTCTGGACTGTTTAGTTCAACAACCGCGTTCAACACGACGTAGGAATGTATCGGCCGATTTATCGCTATCGGAAATCTCGTACCGATATCGGCATCGGCCCCAAATAACCCATATCGGTCGAGCTCCAGTATTAAACTGTCGCCTTTTAAATTCAAACACGTTGTAACCTGGTTTCTTCTGAGACTGGTTGTGATTCTGTCACCGAAGAAGAAAATGTGAAACAAACTCACTGTTCTTGAACTCAGTGGGAAGAGCTGGTGTAGCTAATGCTAACCAGTTAGCTGCGACAGCTCTCAGCGTCCGTACCTGAGGTCGCGGTGTCGCCCCAGAACCCGGAAGCGCAGCCGATCCGGACCGGTCGGGTCCCGGCAGAGCTGCCGGTCGCGTACCGCCGCCGCTCGGGGCGGGGGCCGGGGCGGGGGCCGGACAAGTCGGCGTCCGAACCGCACGAAGCGGCGCACTTCGCCGCGTCGGTGCGGTGCCACGGCCGCCTGGAGGCCGCGGCCCCGGGGCGGAGCAGACGCGTGAGGCCGGACATCGTGGAAGAACCAACGGAGGGAGGGAGGAGGGAAAAAGAAAGCAGGGGAAAGAAAGAAGGGAAAAACCCAAAGAGGGAGAGAAGAGAGGTGTGTACTGCAGGTTCAAGGTGCACCGGTCCATCCAGAAAAACAGTCCGACAGGAAACACGTGAAGGAACGGTCCGTCCGGATCACCACCCTGATCTCTGCCAGGTTAAAAGAAGAAGACGTAGTTAATGGTTAAATAAGTATTAAGACTTATTATTATGACTTATTATAGTTTACCAGAGGACTCATGATAAGTTGACACTGATTTTCACTGAGAAGATGGACTTTTTAGAGATGGATTCTTTAAAGCTACAGTGTATAATATGTGGAAGAACTTATTCACTGAATTGAATATACTGTCCATAACCATGTGTTCATGTATGAGTTAGATATAGAAACATGAGGTGGACTCGACCGTGCGAGTCACCCTGTTTCTACGTTTGTTGAACTAAACGGTCCAGAATACGACGCGTTTGCGTTGAATTTTCAGACGCTGCCGGAAACCGGATATGGAATCAGTGGTGCGCCTCCATAAAGTGTCCCCTGTCGGTTGCTCAGTTGGTATTGCAACTTTACAACCAAATGCTGCCAGAAAACTAAGAAAATTACACACTGAGGCTTCAAATTCTTTATTTTCTATATGTTGATATGTAATGAAATACGGGTAATTTTACAGTGGAAAATATAATCATATTGTATGAAAGCAGCTGAACATGTTGGTATTTTAATACTTTACACATAAGATTCAATCATGGTCTTTGATGATTGATATGTATGGCTGTTTTTTATTTTATTTAATCTTTCATGTTATTGTGTAGTCACCAGTAAAAGGACAAAACAACATTTAAAAAGGACAACGGTTGGAAAGAAACTTACAAAAATGACTTCTGTCAGAATACTTTGGCTTAATAGTGGAAAATAACCTGAACAAAGATGACATGATGGGATTTGCATCATGCAAAGAACCTGTCAATTTCCATCCCACACAGATAAAAACAACCCAAGGCAAAACTGTCATTCATCATTATTCTGACGGGACACCTGTTCACCAAATAAAAAACAAAATTTACATTTACATGCATTCACTTGGCAGACGCTTTTATCCAAAGCAACATTCAAGTGAGGGACAAGCTTCAGTACAGGAAATAAATACTGCACAAGGTTGGTCCATTTTTATTTAATTTTTTTCAAACGTGATTAAGATTGAATAACATTTACATGAATGCTACGTAAGAACATTGAGATTCAAAGGATAAAGCTAAAGTAATGATGTATAACTCAGTGACTGTGTTTGTACATTTTCATGTTTCGGTTGGCTTGATGGAGAGAGGAAAGTTTCAATTTTATATAAAAGGTTCAAATTCAAGGATTTTTGTGCTTTGCACAGACTGAGTTGAGGATCTATTTCAGGACTTATTTAAATTCTAAACTTCATGTTGCACCCACTTGTTTTTATAGCTGATATTTTTGAACCCATCATAAAGAATGAAATATAGTAAAAATATCACACATGAACGTGCTTTTTAACCCAGATAACCATTTTGGTGATGGTGATGTTTTTTTTGATGATTTCAAGGCTAAGAAAAGTGCTGCCATCGATCTGATCTTAGCTTCCCTTCCGTGGCCACTGTCTCACTATTTCATTCTCCCCCTCAGGCTCCGAATCATCAAACATGTCAGCCAACACGTCCTCCAATATCTCCTTCCCTGTCCTCTGCTACTCAGACTCCACTGTCTATCCTGAATTCTTCATGTGCCTTGAAAGAAACTCCGTTGGCGCGTCGCTCTTCCTCGCCTACACCGCCACCAATCTCCTCATCCTCCCTCTGTACTTCCTTGTCCTCTGGATGGGTTTCTGTCGACGGAGACGTGAGGGCTCTGCTGCATCCGAAACAACAAGCCACTCTGATTTCATCACCTACAACTTGGTCACCATGGAGATTATCTGTGTTTTGGGATTCCTCTTCTCCTGTTCTGCCAACTTCGTGTGTCGTCCTTGGATGATGATCACTGGGTACTTTCTTTCCGCCGCCATTTTCCCTGCACAGACTCTCTTTCACTGCCTGACTTGTGTGGAGCGCTACATGGCTGTTGTTCACCCCATCGCCTACCTGAAACTGGGAAAGTCGGGCAGGGTGAGGGTCAGAAACATCAGCCTTGTGTGTGTTTGGCTGTTGAACATGGGAGTGTCTGGTGTCATCTTACTCTACTTCCCTCGGTTCCCCGCTGTTATATATTTTTCCCTCAACGCAATCATCATAATTATAGTGTCTTTCTGCAGCATTTCTGTTCTGAATCGCTTCTGGAACGTGGGTGGGCGTCGCGAGCGGATCGACCGAACCAAGCAGAGGGCTTACCAAAACATTCTCTTCATAACAGGAACCCTGGTGATGAGGTCGTCCGGACTCGCTGTTACCTCCACAATTTTCGTCTTACAGTCAGAGAATGAAAACAATCAATGTGTGGCGCTCATTTGTGGAAATTGGCTCTATCTTCCTAGTAGCCTGGTTCTACCTCTGCTCTTTCTGCACAGAGCAGGAGCCCTGGCGTGTTTCAGTCGCAACACGAGCACGGCTGAAAACTACATGACCTGAGATCAGAGCGGTTAGAATAGATGTGAGAACATTTATTATTTTAGATAAACTGTGTAATTCTCGGGTAATTGAATGTTTTGCGTGTGTTAAAGTGTAAATTGTGGAATGAAAAAAAACAAAACATCACACCTCCACATCGCCTACGTGGCTGATGTGGAGGTGTGATGTGTGTGTGTGCGTGTGTGTGAATAAGTTTATCTTTATTATTCACATTATTTAAGTAACTTATGTACACACATACATACATACATACAGTATATTGTTTGCCTAGCTATTATTACTGTAGTTGTATTTATATTGGTGTTATTGTGTATTTCATTGTATTGCATAGAGTACACAGTGATTCTGAAATGATCACATATGTAGCATTAAAATATTCTATATAACTAATATTCTCTATAATAAAAAAAATAATTTTCAATGATAATTCCTCAGTAGTTTCTGTTTGTCCTTCTCTTGTGCCAGAACTGTGTGATTATTGTTCACTGGTATCTTACATGAATATGCAAAAAAATATTTCCATTCAATCAGACACTTAGGTGGATCCATAAGATGAACATTTGACAGATTTCTGATGACTTACAAACAAACTTAGTGTGTATTCAAATCTCACTGTTCTCAGCTGCTGTTTTTCTTTAATGAACAACATAGTATATGTTTTTTAACAATTATCTGTATTAATCTATCAATAAATCCCATTTGCCGTGTTACTGGTTAATAAAAATAGGAATTAGAAATAACTTACAAACTTAATCTTAATGCGTCCGTAATAGTTCAAATGAATGAGGGATTTACACAAACAGTCAATAAGTACATCATTTGTAAATACAATATTTAATTCAAAATCACACCACAGAATCTGAAACATCTATTTGACAAAACAGTTTAAAAAGAGAAATAAACAACTGGATTCAAAAAACTGAATTAAGAAAAAGCATAAAAATAATCAGTAAGTAGTTTTAAAGTGGAATAATAACTTTGAAGACAAAAGGGATTTGATTCTGTTCAGTCAGGATTCTCTGTTTTCTGTTTTGGACTGTGGGTTGAAAACAGGTAAACTGAAGCCGTCTTGTCCGACCATTGGAACTTCTGAAAGATCCGGGTTTTTTTATCATTTTTAAACAAAGTGATTAATCCATTGTATGAGAATGTAACATTAATAAATGACATTGATGCCTAAATGTCCGGATCTGCCCCCAACTGTATTGTTTATTTTCCTTGGTCCATGTTCCGGCCATTTAGAAATCTGTGTAGCAGTTTTTGCGTTATCCTGCTGCTGATATTCAAATAAACAAACGGGGGCAAAAACATAAACTGACAGAAAATAATGATGTTACACCCACAGAGAGAGCAAAGGACTTCAAATGTGAACGGTACGCAAACACGGTCACCTTTTCAAAATGAAATGTCTCATCGATTATTGATTAGCTGTCGCTACTATAGCTATAATTCAAATTACTTGTATTAAATGAAACAGTTGCACATGACTATAAGACTGAACATAACTCAATCGTCACAAAATAACAGATAGTTCTTTTTTTTATCAACCTCGTGCAAACTGGACCACTTATTTTTACTCACGATTAAAACGGCACCGGGATAGTTTTGTTGTCCTTTGCAGATACAGCAGAGGTAATATCAAACTGCTGGGCAGATTAAACCATAATCCACTTATGTACAACACACAGCTGTCACTGTTGCTCAGCAGATGAGAGTTTGCCAGAATTGTGGAAAAAACGATCCCTACAAACCACAACCACAGCATTAACATGATGGCCGTGATGGTGAAGAATGCCCTTTGCTTTGATTGGACAACTCGCTTGTCCCGATCTCCTTCCCCTGGCCCTGGACGAATCAGAACACAGAGAACAGAAAGGCTGCAGAAAGAGATGGGGATTGAAAGGAAAGTTAAGAAGCTGTACAATATGACGAGCGCTTCCGAAGAGAACAGATTTGTTAAAGAGCTCAACAGGACGCATACGAGCCAAACACAACCAATGCTGATGTTTCTGATCCTGACCCCGCGCATGTTTTTCAGCCCCAGGTAGGTGATTGGGCAAACAACAGCCAGGAAGCGCTCCACACAGGTCAGGAGGTGAAATAAACCCTCTCCATAGAAAACAATAGAAAATACAAAGTTGGACCATCTCTTCATTTCAGGGATATTAGAGAGTAAGCCACAATAGTAAAAGATTGTCCCCAAAGGCCACAACAGCTCCATGACCGCCAGGTGGTAGGTGAAGACATCAGCGTGGCTCATCGGTTGAAAGGAGCGCCGGTGCCGCCATGGCTGATGACACAGGTAGAGGACAAGGATGTAGAGAGGGAGGAGACCGAAGATTTTGATGACGTGGAACCCCATGATGATGGACAAACAAGCTGTAGAGTTGCTACCATCAAAGAGCTCTGAAAGAGCAGGGTTGGAGGGGGGAGAGGAGTTGGAGGACATATCGACCGCTTGCAGTGTAGATGAAGGCCTGAGGAGGAGAAGAGAAAAAGGTGCTGTGAAGCCATCGAACAACACCAGACACACAATCCCTCCTGTCAATCTTAGGCTGTTCGCTTGCCAGTTGTATCAGATGTGACCGATTAATGATTCATCCATCCATTTTCTTCTGCTCATCTGAGGTTGGGCCGCGGTGGCAGCAGGTTGATCTGGATGTTTCCAGATTTCCCTGTCCCCACCGGCGCGTTCCACACCCTCCTTGGGGATCGCGAGGCGTTCCCAGGCCAGGCGGGACGCAGTATCCCTCCAGCAGTTTCTGGGTCTACCTCGGGTCCCCATCCACGTTGAATGTGCCCTGAAGACCTCAGATGGAAGGCGTCCCAGAGGATCCTGACGCGATGCCTGAACCACCTCAACCGAGTGCTTTCAACGCGAAGAAGCTGCCGCTCTACTCTGAGCTCCCTCCGGATGTCTGGACTCCACACCCTTTCTCTAAGGCGGAGTCCAGATGTCAACCGCCTGTCTCCTTCTGTCGGTCACCACCCAGAGCTCATGGACGGCAAAGCTTTGGGTTTACCGTTCAACCTTTTGTAATCTAATTCCGGTTCCCTGTAGCCGCCGTCCCAAATGGCTGAAAATAACCAGAAATCACAAAGTAATCGATGAAGAACTACTTACCTTGTCAGGAGTGTGTGTTGGTGGTTGTCGTCCTCCTGTGTTTCCAAACTCCCGGGACACTCGTCGCTGATATAAATGTGTTTTGTGCGTGTTAACAGTGTCCCAGCGATTGACGGGCGGGAGCAGGCAGAGATTTGCATGTCAAACATGTCAAACAAATTCATGATGAATTAGTGTTATGAATCACAGCAGGCAAATTTCCTTTTCGCACTATCATTCGACGGACATCACTGATCGAGTGTCAGTCAAGGACACTTCCAGCAGGGTAAAACATACATCTCATCATCTCCAGCTGCTACGACAGCCTTCGCTCAAAGTGCATCCACACCCCTAGCTGCTAGCCAAGCTGCATTTTGCATTATTGTCACAGACATTGCTCGTTTTGACAAAAGGACGACAGCACCGAACTGTATTGTTCCCTTCAACTCTGCAGAACATTTGAGCATCTTTCATCTTTGGATTTCTGGCCTCCGAACTGCCCTTTTTCAGTTGAATCTCAGATTTCAACCAGACTAATTTGTCTTTAAACCCTTTTTTGAAATGAAATGGATCTCACTTGAAGACACGTGTCACATGACGTACACGTACACTGGTCATGTGGTGCGAACAGCAAGCAGGTCGTCCTCTGCGCGGCTGGTTGCTTCGTTGTCCATCGTGGGAGGGTTGTTTTACCAAATCATTTCGGAGTCGCATGTGGTTTTTCCACAAATTGACGTCACAAAAGATGTTATGTAATAATTCGTCAGCCTTTGAGGTGTTGATGGGCTGAGTTTTTGTTTCCAGAGTCAAGATAGCTAGTCTAAGATAACCAGCTGCTGGTGGTAGGTAATACCTAGCATGGAAAACAGAGAACGGTTTCAACATCTACCTTTAGATATCTGGGAGGTGACAGACATACCACAACACATAGTCAAATTATGGCAATATTGTTAATCCTACAGGACCGAAAATCGATCCTTACAGCCCCGGGTTACAAATTGCAAGAGGGCTTGAATGAAGAAACCTATCATATCGACATCTGGACACAAAGACTTTAATCTGTTGAGAAGGTTTTTATGGTGGTTTCAAATGTTTGACGGGTCAATAAAGACAAACTCACTGAGTCAATCAAAGCATGTAATAGATAATAAAAGACTGATGTATGTTGGATCAACTGAACTGTAATAATGAGTGTCCTACGTGAAAAATCTGTTTCTGTTCGGGGTTATTTGACATCGGTGCCGTCTCGTGAACCCAGCCTGCGTTTCCACCAGTTATGAAATCAAAATAATAAAATAGGAGTATACAAATAGAGAAAAATGAGCCATTCAAATCTGATTTTCAAATGAATGAATATGTGTTGTTTTGTCTCTTCTTTAGTTAGTTGGTGGTGATTGGTTGTCGCTAACGCGTCCGCAGACTCAAGGTTTTCATTTCACATGCGACAGCATCAACAACGAGAGTCACGATTTTATTAGATTGTTTCTCGTGACTCACGAGACAGATTTCGTTGCACAGGTGCTGTTATATAACTTAACGAAACATGAATTGAAGTAGAAAACAAGCGCAGAATCTACGACATGAGTTTTTGTTTTCGCGAGTCTTTTCTACGTCGCAGCCGCTGCTGCCCCCCGGTGGCTCCTCATGTGAGTCTTCAGACAGTGGCTCTGGGTGAAGGCCTTGTCGCACAGTTTGCACTTGTACGGCCTCTCGCCGTTGTGAGTCCTCATGTGGACGGTCAGGTGCGTCCTGCGAGCACACGCCTTCCCGCAGATCCCGCAGACGAACGCCTTGACGCCCGAGTGCACCGTCACGTGGTCGTCCAGGTTGTTCTTGCGCTTGAAGGCCCAGCCGCAGTCGGGGCAGCGGTACGGCGCCTCCCCCGTGTGGACGCGCATGTGCACGGTCAGCGGCCCCTTGGTGACGAAGCCCCGGCCGCACTCGCCGCAGCGGTACGGCTTCTCGTCGGTGTGCGTCATCATGTGGATGTGCAGCTGTTTGCTCGTCAGGAACATTTTGCAGCAGACGTCGCAGAGGTACGACCGCTCCCTGTCCGTGTGGATCTTCTTGTGTTGCCTCAGCGTCCCGGGCAGTTTGAAACTCCGCCCGCAAACCTGACAGCTGTGCGGCCGCTCCGCCGAGTGCGTCATCATGTGGCGGGACAGTGACCGGTAGTCAGAGAGCGATTTGCCGCAAACGCCGCAGAACTGCGTCTTCTTGTCGGTGTGCGTCCTGCGGTGAGACTTGAGCTGCTCCTTCAGCTCGAACACCATGTGGCAGATGTAGCATTTGTGAGGCTTCGCCTCCTCGTGGCGCCTCCGATGATCCTCCAGCGACGCCTTTAACGCAAAAGCGGCGTTGCACATGTCGCACCTGTGCGGCGTCTCCCCCGAGTGGGCCGCCACGTGCTCGTCGAGGTCGAGTGCGCCGAGGAACGACTCCCCGCAAATGTGGCAGTCGTGGGTTTTGTGGCGGCTTTGCAGATGTTGCTCCAGCGCCTCCGCGGACCCGGGACGCGCGCCGCACACGCCGCAAACACTTCCTGGATCGTCCGCGTGGCTCCGGGCGTGTTTCACAAGGGACACTTCTGATTGAAGCAGAGCGCCGCAGACTTTACATACGAGAGCAGCGTCACCAGAACGTCCAGACTTTTGTTTCCCTGTCGTCTGCAGTTCGCCGCCGCTGTCCCTCAGTTCCTCGTCACTCTCGCCTGGATTCCAGTCGCCATCGCTGTCGTTCGCCTCTTCTCTCTCGTCTTCCTGTTCATCGTCGTCTTCGTCAGGGCGAGCCACAGTGTCGTCAGCTGGAGGCGTTCCGCAGCGACCTTCGTCATCATCAGCCTCCTCTGTTCGCAGGTCTCGTTGTGACGTCGAGCCGCCAGACGCGACGACCAGGTCCTGATCACAGACGCTGTGTGAGACCAGAGGGGATATAGACGAAGAAGGTTCACGAGTGATGCGTTCAGGGTCTGATGGATTCATCGGTTGACTGATAATCGTTTATGTTTGCTGACATGAAAACTTTGATTTTACAGAATAAACAAAGCAGAAAAAGCAGGTTTGGTGTAAAACCAAAAGCTGGAACTTTTCAGGAATGTTCTGTTTTAATGATCTAGAGAACATAAAGAGAAATTGAAAACACGTTACCTGGTCTGTGGCGTGACGTGTTCACATGTCAACACGGCGGCAGCTGATGAAGAGTCTCCGGTGTCGTTGTCTTTGGTCTGAAGAGGATGAATCTCTTCTTCGTTCGCCTCAGGTTCCTTCTGAGCCTGGAAAACATAAAGGGTTTGATTTCACTGCGTGTCGACAACTATCGAAAAATAAAAAAAACCTTCCACGCGTTGCTTCGTCTGACAGTCCGACAACTCTACCCTGGGTCGGATGAAGACGGTCGACGTCCCTCGTCCCGCGCGGCCGCCGGCGCCCCTGTCGAGCTCCTCGGGCGTCAGCGCCTTCAGATGCAGACGCCGTAGCCTCTGGCCCCTGTCGGACGCGAAGACGTCGAGAGGCTCGTGGCCTGTCGACAACTGAGGGAAGGTGGAGCTCAGCAGGTCCAGGAAGTCCGACTCCCGCAGACCCCGCGGACACTTCAGCCTCAGCATCGGACATTTCTTCAGGACTGACGGAGGAGAGAAGAGCGCAGAACGTTTGTTTACTAAACTGATTTTCTCGTTTCTCTTCCTTTCATTGCATATTTTAATTTTCTCCTGAAAGTTACCGCTTTGCGACAGAACTTCGGTCCGTGGGTCGTCCAGGATGCGGATCCTGAGGTCCACGTGGTTCTGGGTTTCTCTGGTCTGAGGTCTGCCGGACCTCCTCCGCTCCAGCTGACATCTGGATGGAGAAACACCAGGAAAGACGAAGAAGACGAAAACAGGCATATTTAAGAATTTAAATGATCAAAAACAATAGTAAACAAACTCTCATCTTCTTTATCTCCTGTCTCAGTCTCATGGAGATAAATATTAATTGTCGCTGTAAAAACCTGGACGAAGTTCGATTGTTCAGATCTTCCGGGTTCTCCGAGGACTCTTCGTCCTCTTCGTCACCCTCCTCTTCATCAACGTGGCGGAGCCTCCTGCCGAGCTTCACACCTGAACAGCACACACAGATCACTTTGACTAGGAGGCTTTTATTTTGAAAAACGGAAGCCAACTCACCAAAAAAATGGAAACAAATCTATATGTTGATATTATTATTATTACTATAACAATTCCCAATAAAAGTGGAGTATGAGTGTGTCCATCGTGTTCTGTTTTAACTCGACTGGGAAATTATTTTCACATCTCCATTAACAAAATTTATATTTCTAATTTCCATCATAATTTTTTTTGATTAATACATTTTTCACCATAATTTTAAATCCCTATAGTAGAACTGTAAATTCAACTGCATATGGAAAATTGATGCAGAAACATTTAAAGTCATTGATGAGTTGAGAGAAATAAAAACCTTGAACCACTGAATTGAGGAGCAAGTCTCTGCAGCAGTGAGTGAGTTATCATTTTAAAAAGCTAAATTATGAACTCGTTGGTCGATAACACCGAATCCGAATTAAAGAAAAATTCGTCTTAAGTACTGAAACGCTTTTTGTTTTCAGTTTGACGGATGCAAATGATTTCACAGTCAAGTGAATATTAAATCACAAGATATTTCAATGAAGTTCGGCGTGCGGCTATTTGTACAAACCGGAAGTTCAGTGTTCCTGGGTTAATACATTTTATGATGATGAATACATCAACGACTCAGAAACCAACCGGCTGTGTTGAGATCGACCCGCGGCTGCAGCAGAAGCTCCAGCTGCCGCCGCTGCCGGTCGATCTCCCGCCGGAAGCCCGACGCCTCCTCCTCGTAGCCGGCCACGGTTCGCTCCACCGCCGCCAGGATCTCCCGCGACGCGGCGGCGAGTCTGTCGGTGACGAACTCTCTGAGGACTCGAGCTCGGGACGATTCGCTCTCATCCGCGTTTCTCTTCATCACAGAACAACGACGGGTTTTTATATAAAATCATTCAACATCCACTGATGATCAGCTGCTGCCGTTCACAGCTGTTCCGGGTTTGGGTACGTGCGTGAATGTCATCCGTGTAGAAACGTCCTCGCTTCTTTCATATTGAAAAAACAAAACAAAAACCATCATATCAAGTTATTGAATTAATAAGTGATTACACATGAGACACTTCCTCTCAAAAAATGAGTTTGTCATAATTTACAATTTTATATGGTAATTTCATTTTTTCTTTTTATTATTATTTTTTTTTTTTTGTATTATTATCCCCTTTATTGTGTAGGGGTGGGCACGGGGTTTCGTGTTACGTTTTTTGGTTTGAAGATGCTTGATGTTTGATATTGTAAAAAAAACAATAAATAAATGTTTGGGACAAAAGAAGAAGAAATTAGCCTTTGAAAAAAAGTGTAACTCTTTGTAATGGATGAAAAAGTTATTCTCCTGTCATTCAAACTTAATAATAATGCCACATCACATTTTCTAATGGAGTGTTTTTACATCAAGGTGTCTATGTTTTTAAAAGTAACAAAATCACAATGTAAAAATACACAAATCCCACTGCAGTAAAAAACTAGTATTAGCTTTTTATTGCCATTGTTATTGCAATAACAGACCACAGCCACAGGGGGGAGCCTTTTTTTATCGAGACACAATGTCTGGATCACAATTTTTTTTGCTTTACAGAATACAAACATGTAAAGTTTGTCCTGAGGGCAACTAGCACAATGCCCGACCTTCAGTACACCTCCTCTTCCTTGTTCCTCCTCCCCTCCGACTTCACTCTTTCTATTTTTACCGGCATGCTCGACTTTCTGGGCTTCTTCTTTGGAATGGAGTCACCGGAAGCCCACTGCCGCTGCTGATTGGTTAGCTCTAATGCGATGCAACCATATTGCCCGTTGCAGTTTGCCATGGTGACGTGGGCGTGGTCAGGTGCAGTGTGGGCGGTGTTGAGGCTGAGCGGGTGTCCACAAGGTTCGGTTTTCTCGGCCACAGGAAGGACCTGGGGGACGGGGGTCGGTGAGCTCACTGAGGAGGCACCGTGGGCTCGGAGGGGAAGTGGAGGATGAGGCAGAACCTGGGGGTTGGGTCTGTAATTGGAGTCACTCTGGGTTAAGTTCTGGTTGCCGTCATGGGTCAGACGGTGAGGAGCAGGAGGAGGGGAGTCAGCGTGAGGGGGGGTATTGTGTCGGTTGCCGTGGTGGGTGTTTGTATGACAATTCAACCCATTTCTAAGGTTGTGCACATGCACCGGTGTCTGGGCGTCATCATTCCTCCGTGTGTTGCTGATGCCTGTTTTCCTTGTATGCGTGTCTGACTGTGTGTCTCTGCTGGAACCAGTGTGAAGCCGAGGGTTTGGGTTGGTGCTGTGCCGGTTGCGGCTTCGCAGCGAGCTGAAGACCATCGTGCAGCCGGCCACCGTGCAGCGATGTTTGATCTTCAGGTGGACAGCGTTGTAGTGGATCTTCAGAGTTCCTGCACACAGAAGGAAAAATTGTGTTTTCCTGAAGTTGAAGCCAACTGACCCAACATCATACACAAGTCATTTGGGGGCTGGATATTACTGAGAAGCGTAACATTTGTTTCGGTTTACAATCTGGGACAGAATTTTACTAATTCAGAGAAACTGGGACAACACATTTCAAGGGAACCCCAAAATTTAAGATTGACAGGAGCTCAACAACTCTGCCAACCTCAATCCCTCTGTGGGGTTCATAAAAGGTAGTGATGCTTTGCTGCTGTATTGAAAGGAGTTAACCTGTCAAGGTGTTTTCAAAAACATGGGTAGTTAAGTGAGGATAAATTAGAGGATCTCGAATTGCCTCCAAGAAACCCAAAAACCAGTGGGGGACCACAAACTGAAGATTTAAGAACCACAGGTCAAAAGAGCATTAGAGGACATCAAATTCATTTCCATAGAACCCTCAGGCAAAGGATACGGAGCAGGCCTGGAATTTTAAGAAACACTTTCAACAGTTGATCTCAAATTGAACCCCCTGCGCTACCACAACACACAACATTAGTAGACCTTGACCTGAACCCAGGGAAAGCCCAATCCGTAAGGGCAGAGGAAGCCTTTTGTTTGAACACAGAGGAACCCCAAGTCATCGGACCAGCAAAGGACCTTGAAGAACCCAAAGATTCCAAAATCAGTAGCTCATCAGAGGCCCTTGAAATGAACCCTGTGACCCCCAACACAAAAAAACATCAATAGAGGATCTGTAGATGAATCCGTCCCAGTCTTACCTTTGTCATAGAAGCTTTTCCCACAAACGCCACAACAGACCCTCCCTTTACGACCTCCTGCGGGAGAAGAAGGTAGAGAGCAGGGGGAAGATGGGAGAGAATGGAGGGAAGAAGTCAAGGATGGCAGAGGAAGAAGGGAAGAAGAAAAGGAGGAGGCGGGAAGAGGACAGAGAAAGGAGGAGGAGAAGGATGGGAGAGGATGGAAAGAGGAGGGAGAGGAGCCTTGCAACTTCTGGTAAGAGGAGGACATTGATGACCGGAGTGAGGAAGACATGGGGATAAATGAAGAGCTTAGCGAAGGACAGGATGAAGAGGTGTTCTCCTGTTGGTCCATGACCCAGCGACGGTCAAGCTCTTCATCGCTGTGGATGCGATGGTTCGGTTGCCACAGCGACCGGGACGGGTTTGGCTTGTCGGGGTCCGTTTTGATTTTTAACGCCGGTTCACCTTTGGATTTCGGCGAAATTGGATCCTTCTCTTGCAACTGATCTCCATCCTTCTGGGTTCTCCTGCCCAGCTGGGTCCCACTGAGCTTCTGTAGTGTTAGCTTCGAGGGAGGAACTAGATCCTGACAGAAACAAGAAGATATGAGTTATGGTCATTCTAGTTAGACCTACCTACCTACCTATCTATCTACCTACTTACATATCTACCAATCTATGTATGTATGTATGTATGCATGTATCTATTTATCTATCTATCTATCTATTTACGCTTTCTTGGATAAAAAATGTATTCAATCACCTTGGTGGGAGGAGCCAAACACTGGAAGGTGGAGCTTGGAAAATGGAAAGGCAGAAGCAAAGACAGTCCACCTGCAAAGTTTTCAAAATGGTGGATAGTGTCGTTGCAGTCAGCAACACGGCTTTTCCCAGAACTGCAGACGCCGGTCAACAAATGTGAACCATTGCCTGAGTTCCTGAATATGTTCCCTGCTGTTCCTCCGTCACGCTCCGGGAATGCGCAGATGTTTGATTGGCAGCTCTTGGGGGCGGGCCTTAGCTCAGGATCGGAGGGGCGATTGACAGCTGCCGGGCTCTGACGTGTCATCAACTCAACGATTGGGCGGGTCTCGCCGAAGCGAAGGAACTGTCGGAGGACAAGCGGCTCTTCTTCCGGCGTCACCATCACCCAGCGGTCCAACACCGTCCCACCGGGGAACTGGAGACGAGGGAAGATATCAACCCCCATTTGAAGATTGGGCGAGACGTTTATGAACATCAGACCTAACCAATATATAACGACTGTTTACCTGCAGCATGTAGCCTCGGACATAATCTCCCAGACTCCAGCCCAGTGTGTGCAGAATGTGGCCAACCTGCAAACAAAAGACAGGAAGTCGTCTGTGACACATTGAATGTAGTGTGTCGGTCCACAACGTCAGATGACTGGCCGCACCTGCTCTGGGGTCAGGACGCTGTAGAGACGGTCCAACAGGATCTTCAGACGGACTGGGACGGCCTGAGCTCCGTACAGCACCAGGGAGCTCAGGTCCAACACCAGCCCGGGGAGGGCCACCTCCACTGGGCCGCAGCTGGGGGAGGGCGGGGCCTGGAGCTTCTCCAGGGCTGAAGAGGAAAAGAACCACAATGATTGATATCGTCCACGTCTTTGAAAGTGAAATGAGAAAATGTAGAGAACAGTTTCATTTGTGTGCATTCGATAAAAAATATATAAATGCTTTATTTCACGAGGCGCATATTCTCCTGCTATAAAATATCCTAAAACATCTTGTAATTAGATTTGCTTATATGTGCTCGGATATTTCCAAGAGGGAAATGGAGAAGAAGATGTTAGTTGCTATAGTTATAAAATACCCACTCATTTTATTCTTGGTAAAAAAAATGTATCAATTATTTATTTTTTAAGTGACAAATATTTCATAAACAGACAAACGACCTTAAAACTAACAATATGACAAAGTTCTGACCATAATCAGAAGGTTTCTCTGAGTTTGATACGTACAGTAGATTTGTGAAAACTTCAATGATAAAGTTAAATATTAAAATGAAAAATACTTTTTCATAGTGCAACTTTAAAGTGCAGAGATGACCCAGGGTAACGGTCACAGTCAAGTTTGACACGTGTGTGATGGAGCAACAGATGTGTTTTATGGAAAAATTAAACGCCACCTAACGTGACAGATGTGTGTGTGTGTGTGTGTGTGTGCGTGTGTGTGTACACATGTGCAGATGTTCTCTCCAGATGCTCGCGTTGACGTGATGACAGTGACACCTGACTTCATGTCACCGTGGTGACAGCACACATCTGCAGTGTGTGTGTGTGTGTGTGTGTGTGTGTGTGTGTGTGTGTGTGTGTGTGTGTTACCGTGTACCACCCAGCCGTGTCCACAGCGGTCACATGACCTGTGTTTGGCTCTTGCAGGTTTGAAGCGCATGCAGCTGCAGCTGGATACTGTACATCTGATGGACTGGTGAACAAAAGAGCACATAAATATTATTTACACGTCATGTTTATTCATAAAAATATGGTTATTGTAACAAATAACTATATTATAGACATAAATGTACAGAGTCAATCCTGTACCTGCTCAGTGTCGGGAGTCATCCTCATGTTTCAGTCCTGCAGCCGCCTGATTGGTCAGATAAAACAAACCCCTGTGATTGGACGACTGGACAGTTACATTCAACTTACGTGAATCTTTGTGATGACATTGTATATTTAATCAGAGATCTCTTTTCTTCGCCGTGTTCCCTCATCAATGAAAGACAAAATACTCATGATTTTACTAATTATGTAATCAGTTATTATTGGATGTGATTAATGAAAATGTGTCACAACTGAGAGATTCAGGTTAAAAGTGTGAGATTCATATTTTTCTCTTTTGTGAATAAGTTTGAATTGTTAGATGTTTATTCAAAATTCTTCTTGTTCTCATTATTATTATAATTTTTTACTTCATTACCAAACTATAACTATGATTTATATGACTGTTTTGGATTTAATTTATTCCGAATTGTCAGAATTTATATATTAATACATAAAAAAATGTTTTAAAGTGTTTTTGATTTCAGTAGAACACTTTTATATTTATATTCAAGATTCACGTATTAACTTGTATAAATACATAATTTATATTTCGATATTTTTTTCACACTGATTATAACAAACTTCAAATCATTTGTTTGAGTAAATCAGATTTGATGTTTTTTTCCGTATCTGTTGTGAAGGTTCAGTCAGTCCAGTGCTGAATATCACAGATGAAATATTCATGATCGACTGACTGTTGACGCAGGTGAAGAATTAAAAATATTGATACATTTACAATAAGCAACAAGTAGCAAAATGTATCAACAGCAACTGGTGATATGAATATTGTCCAGTTGTTCTTTACATTTATATATATAATATATATATATAAATATATATACACAAATATATATATATATATGTGTGCGTACGCATGTGTTTATTAATATTTAAAAAGACTCACCTGTCTGTCGTTAATTCGCCACCAATGGGGGAAAAAAAACTAACCTTCACTTCTTCTCACGTAATCTCGACTCGTCTCACCTGGTAAAATAAAGGTCAAATTAAAAAAATGTAATCAAAAATTCTCCTCTGATATTTGAGTTTCATTCACAGATATTTTCTCTCTTTCATTTCTTCACGTCGTTCATCCTCTGTCTTCCTGTGATCGTCCCTCCGTCTTCTGTTCCTCGCAAAATCCTGTTTCTTCCATCTCTGGACGGAGAAACTACTTTTCTCTCCCTCTTACATTTATATATGTACTGTAACTGTATATTTATATATACAGTGATTCTTTCTCTCCCTCCTTCGACTCCTCCCTCGAACTGAATCCTCGTGATTGGACCGTGGTGGAACTTGACTGGGCGGATGTTCACTTTGTTCCCTCCTCCATTCTTCTTTCGTTCTTTTGTCTGACGGAGTGTGGTGATGGAGATGATGATGATTTTATATGTAATTTATAATTATTATACGTATAAATAACAGAATCTGTACTGACTGAAAGTATCAAATAAATGTACTGCAGTAAAAGTAGTGGAGAGAAGTAGAAAGAAGCACAAAAGTGAAATAAAGTAGAAGTATTTTAAATGATACTTGATTAAATGTACTTGTACATTGTGTAAAATAATCTTGTAAGTAATAAAAATAACCACAGACATAAACAGAATAATAAACATGACATAACGAATCTAATTTCTGATCGATTCCTGACTTTCTGTTCCTGGTGTCGACCAGAACAAAGTTATGAAAATGAATAAATCAAGATCAACCCGTCCATCGACCTCTGTGTCCCCCAGGAAACGACTCCCCTCAGGGGAGGAAGGTTCCCCCCCGAGGGTCAGATTGAATCAGGGGGACAGTTGGGCTCCTGGCACAGAGAGAACACCAAGGTTAAATGATTTATCATTCCCCCAAATGTCTTCGTGTCTCCATCAAGTTTCAAGTCACACTTTCTTTCTACACATTTCATTTAGAGTGAAAACAGCAGAAGAACTTTTAAATCAATGAAAACCTGACGAACAAACAAACAATATGAAACCAAATAAAATCTGCACACGTGAAATCTTCCTTTAGAAATTGTGAAAATGGAAACAAATACAAATTAAAAAACCTGTAAAACGGCGTCGAGCGTAAACGATGATTCTCTCAGGGGCGTCGCAGAAAACACAAAGTTCAAAAGTTTTGAGTTTTGTCTTTGTACCCAATTTTCATCGTGCGACAAACTTCGGTCCCCCACTTTATTCTCATCTCTGTGAAAATGTCACCAAACCTCTGGATG
>NC_061526.1:9460000-9477500 GCF_022379125.1 Scophthalmus maximus
ACACACACACAGCCTGAGGGTGTGTGAGCGTGAGCCTGGTTTTTCTGTATTCGCACATTAATAGAAATTCAGAGGCAAAGCCTGAGGGCTACACACACACACACACACACACACACTCAGTCATCATGCTGATACAGCAGAAGTAAAGTGTTGTGTTTTTCTTCCTGTGGTTTAAACTTTTCTCACGTTTGTTTGTCCACGTTTCTGCTTTTACACATTCTGAGGGAACACACACACACACACACACACACACAGCTGGTTGGTGACACACCATGTGAGTGTGTATGTGTGTGTGTGTGGTGAAAGATAAAGAATAAAAAAACAAAACAACCATGTTGAAAAAAAGATCTTTGTTTCTATAAATGACAACTCATATAAATAAAGTTTGGATTGTCTGGACGTTGACATCAACTTCACATCTTTCCAGGACTGTTTCAGCAGCTACATCAAAGAACTTCCGTGACCGACACAATCAATATCACACAACTGGTCCACAACGTTTTTCCAAAACTAAAGCTCAGAGAGCTTGAACCTGTTCTCTCCATCACAGACCCTCGGGACTGCAGGGGGCGCTGATGAGTTCAGACCACCACGGAAAACCTGTCTGTCGCTCTCCTGCTGCTCTTCACGTGACCCACGCTCTTCTTCTTCTTCATCTTGGCCCCGGGGGGTTTGGAAACAGGGGAGGAGGGGGCGGGGTTTGGATCGGGGGGAACAGGAGGTTTAGACTCCTCCTCCTTCTGCTCAGGAAGGGGAACAAGTGGAGGAGTTTCCACGGTTACCTGAAACATGGACACAGGTATTATTATGATAGACAGGTGTGTAAGAGTGTGCCTGTGTGTGTGTGTGTGTGTGTGTGTGTGTGTGTGTGTGTGTGGACCTCTGTCAGGCTCGTCTTCGTGCCGCTGATCAGATCATCTGTACGTCTGCGACACACAAGAACAAACACAGCCAGACATGAGCAGTCGATCTTACGCACTAGATCGTCTGTGGATCAACCAATGGGTGGAAAGACACAGTCTGAGTGACAGCCCCCTCATTTGCATAAATCAAAGAAAAACAAAGAAAACTAATTATATAAATATAAATTTGAATGAGTGTGTTAGTTTGTTTGTCACCTCGTGGCGTCCCTCAGCTCGCCCTCGGCCCGACGCAGCCTGTCCTCCAGCTGCTTCTTCTCGCTCTGAACACCCGACAGGTGTTTACCCAGAATCCTCAGCGTGCGCTTCCTCCGACTCGCTTCCTGTCGGGCATCCGACAGAGCCTGAGCAGAGAGAGAGAGAGAGAGAGAGGAAGTCAGTAAATGATAATGAACTCCCTTCAGACGACCTGTGTGATGGAGACGTACCTGTGTGGTCTGGCTCAGGGTGCATTGTGGGTCGCTCTGCCCGGCGGCCTGTGCGTTCACCTCATGCTGCAGCGCGTGCAGCCGCTCGGTCTGTTCATGGATCAGCGACTGAGCCTCCTGTTCCCTGGCCAGAGCCTGACGGAGCTCCGCACACACACTGTGGAAACGCTCGGCCGGGACCTGGACTCACACACACACACACACACACACACACACACACACACACACACACACACACACTCAGCTCTGCCATCATCTCTCACACACAGCTCAGGTGTGTGTGTGTGTGTGTGTGTGTGTGTGAGCGGCCTCACCGTCCTGCAGGTGTCCTCCCTCTCCCGTCGCAGTCCTTTCTTCAGATTGGCCGCCTCCAGCCTGAGACTCCGCCTCTCCACCTCGGCCGAGTGCAGTCGTTGGCTGAAGAGCAGGAAGTGCTGCTGCAGGGTGGACACCAGGGCCTGGTGACGGAAGAACATGCACACGCACACACACAGAGGTCTATGTTCAGCAGGTGGCTGACGTGACGCGTGTTCACGAACCGTTCACCGATCTATAATTTAATTTCCTTCTTCACAGACCTTCGTGTTGGTCCGCGGAGGCAGCTTCAGGCGCCAGCTCAGTGTGTTGCCGCCGTCGTCCGCTCTGCGGGACGCCGCGTCCGATTGGTCAAGCAGGTGATCCAGGAGGCGGGACAAACTGGAACGAGCTGCGGCCGTGACATCTGGAGGGGAGGAGCCTGGAGAGTGACAACGACACATCGCCTTCAACACCTCAACAAACTGACACTGTGTGTTGATTAATATGGTCCGTGTGTGTGTGTGTGTGTGTGTGTGTGTGTGTGTGTGTGTGTGTGGTTACCATTGTCCTCTAGCGCCCCCTGCAGGTCAGCCATGGAGGACACTATGGTAGAGGAGAGACGTTTCGAGCGAATCCACCGAGCATACACACCTTCACGACCTCCATCATCTTCATCTAAAACACAACACACACACATTTTTTTGATAAAATGAAACGACTTCATCACACTGGTGTGATGAAATGACAGAACAAGCACCGACCTGTTGTCGATTTGATTTGTCCCTCCTGAGTCGCCCTCGCCACATCACCACAGACACACACATCCGGAACGCCGCCTCCTCTCTCCAGCCGAAACAACACCGTCGTCTCTTTCGCCAGTGCACGCCACCTCCTCGCCGCCAGCACCGCCCACACGCTCCTCCTCCACCTCCTCACCGCCCTCCTCCCTCTCTCCTCCTCCTCGTCCTCATCCTCCTCACCACCCAGAGCGCTGGCCAGCCTCCGCACCTCCTCCTCCAGCGCCTCGCTCTCCGCCAGACGCCTGCACACAAGATCTTTCTGCTCGCAGAGCGTCCGCAGGCGGCGGTGGGCGTGTCTCAGCGCCCCGGCCAGGAGGGCGCAGGCCGCCAGCAGGGAGGCCGACTCCCTGCGGCTTCCGGAGAGGAGCGAGAGGTCAGAGGTCAGGGAGGAGACCTGACCGCGGAGAACGTCGCACTCGGAGCGACACACCTAAGAGAGAGAGAGAGAGAGAGAGAGAGAGAGAGAGAGAGAGAGAGAGAGAGAGAGAGAGGTGGACATCAGCTTCAAGTCATGGGGGGAGGAGTTAAAAAACTCCAGAAGCTCTCTGATTGGCAACAGAATGAGGAAACGCACCCCTGAGTGGAGGAGTTGTCGTCAAACAGCTGAGATATAAAAGATATAAAAATAAAATTTCAGGATGTCGGTTTTATAAGAAACCATAACCTGGAACATGAATGATTCATGTCACGAAAATCAAATCTGGATCAGGACGTCCCGCTTGTATTCATCACTATAATAAATCATATCTCTGATATGTGAGTTTCTCCTCGTGGTGACGAAGAAGTGAAGATTCAGCGCTGTGCGGACAACTTGACTCCCCCTCCCTAGCGACAGAGACCCTGGAGGTGTGTGTGTGTGTGTGTGTGTGTGTGTGTGTGTGTGTGTGTGTGTGTGTGTGCGTTACCTGCAGCTCGTGCTGCAGCAGCGTGTGCTGGTCGCTCCGGGCCTCCTCCCTCCTCCTGGCGCTCTTCTCCAGACGGGACAACGCACGCTGCAGCTTGTGAACACACATGCTCTTCTTCTCGCACACGAGCTGCAGGCGGGCGATCTACAACAACAACAACAATATATTTTTAAATATAAATATATGAAATGAAAATGAAGATGTCACTCGACTGCTCACTTTGTCGTTGGCCGCCTGGAGGTCAGAGGTCAGTCGGTCGACTTGTTCGCAGATGACGTCGCACAGCTCCTTCCAGGTGAAGTTACCCAGGATGCTGTGGGGCTGAGTGAGGAGGACGCAGCCGGCCAGGAGGCGCTGGTAGAGACAGTAGAGGAAGGACAGACGGACCTGAGACACACACACACACACACACACACACACAGTGTGACGGCATGTTACAGGATTAACTCAGCATCATGATGAGTGAAATTAAATACTTTCAACATAACGACATTAAGAAGATGAGAAGAGACGAAGAAGATTTTTATAATCTAGTGAACAGCTTCAGGGCCAAAACTGTGACGATCAGCGACCGTATATATATATATACACATACATGTAATGACCTTTGACTCTTTGTCGTAGTCGTCCGTCAGCCTCTGGACTTCTTTCGCCCTCTCCTCTCTCTCTCTCTGCAGCCCCGCCCTCAGCTCGCGGCTCTGCGTCGACCAATCGGAGCTCTGCTGGCAAAGGCGCTTCAGCTCCTCCTCCAATCGGACCGACTCCTCCCGGGACTCCTGAGGCACAAGAGTCAGACCAACAGTCGTCTCCTTCAAACCCCCCGAGGTTTCACAGTGAACCCCCCTCCACCACGGTTCTGTGGGTCGGGACGCTCACCTCTCTCTGTCGGCTCTGATCCGAGGTCAGCCGTCCGAGGGTGTGGTTCTCCTGCTGCAGCAGCTCTGACGCACGGAGCAGATCCTGGACCTGAGAGAGAGAGAACAAACCTCAGTCAGACAGAAAGAACAAGGACCAACGAACGGAGACCCAGAACGTTCACCTGTTTCTCTGTTTCCTTCAGTCGGAGCTCAGAGGTGTCGAGCATCAACTCCAGCTGCCGCAGCACCTCAGCAGAAGAACTCCCATCATGCACTGCAAGAGGACTGCAGCCTGCAGACGCACACACACACACACACAAACATCAGCTGGTCGATTCTCCCAGAGTTTGTCTCTGTGTGTGTGTCTGTGTGTGTGTGTACCTGTAAAGTTGTGTTGTTGGAGTGTTTCTCTGATCTTCTGCACACAGTTCACATAAGCCTCTTTAGTCTAAACACACACACACACATACATACACACACACACACAGGATTACATGACGGAGGTGAATCAGACTTACACAAAAAATGTTCTTCTTAATTTATATTTTTTCAAAATAACTGAGCTCTTTGTGTGTGTGTGTGTGTTACCTGCTGCAGCCGCGAGCATGTGTCTCTGTGTCGTTTCTTTTCCTCCTCCAGCCTCCCCGAGAGGTCAGAGGTCGACTTCCTCTCAGTTTCCATAGCAACGCCGAGGTCAGACTTACACTGCTCATACTCCGCCTCCAACCTGCACACACATACGCAAACAGGAAAAAAGAAAGAAAAAAGTTAAAAGTCTTTACTGCATATTAAAACTGAAGCAATACAAGTAAAAGATAAAATCTCAAATATAAACTGAAAACTAAAGGACATGTGTTGTTGTTGTTGTTGTCGTGACCTCACCGCTCCAGAGCGCGCTCAGTGCCACTGTGCCTCTCTCTCTCCAGGCTGCGGGCTCTCTCCATCTCTCTGAGCTGAGCCCTGAGCAGCTCCAGGCCGCACTGCGCTTCCTGCTGGCCGGACCGCTCCACCGCCACCGCCGCCTCCAGGTCCCGCACCCGCAGCTGCCGCGTCACAAGGCCACGGAGAGAATTCACCCCACAGACGCCAATCGACTCATCTTATTAACAGTATGTTGTGTGTGTGTGTGTTACCTGGACGAGCTCGGAGTTGAACTTGGATTCCAGGTGAGCCGCTCGCTCGGCCTCGATGTTTGACTCCAGAGACCTCAACTGCTGATCTGACGCCTGCAATGAACGTCGTCTTTATATACAAACTTTTTTTTACTTCCTTCATCGCCACCTTCAGACGTCTCTCATCACCTCCTTCTCCCTCCTGCTCCTCTCCTCTCTCTCCATCAGGTATTTCAGTTCATCAGCTTGTCGTCTGTTTGCCTCCGCCTCCTTCTTCCTCTCCTCCCTCACCTCCCTCGCCTCCTTCTCCCTCTCTTCCCTCGCCTCCTCCATCCTCCTCTCCCTCTCGTCCAGAGCCGCCTCCTGCTCCTGAAGACGAGCAGATGCAGAGAGTTTGAGTTTAATGGACCTCGACTCACTTAGGAATCAAGAGTTCCTGTTCACGCAGAATCCTGATTTTGACTTTTAAGATTGTGTGTGTGTGTGTGTGTGTGTGCGTGTGTGTGTGTGTGTGTGTGTGACCTGCAGCAGTTGGTGCAGTTGCTGGTTCTCGGAGCTGAGACTGTGAATCAGTTTGTCGCGTTCCTCCACCTCCTGCTGCAAAGCATGCTGGTCCTCCTCCCGGGCCTGTCGGGTGATGTCCAGGGCTCTCTGCAGCTCCTGCACCGTCTGCTGGAGCTCTGCCGCTCGCTCTGACACACACGCGCACACACACACACACACACACACACACACACACACACACACACACACACTATAAAACTACTATCACGTTTTTGACCGCTCTCCTTGTGCGTATTCTTGGGGGTGGCACGTTTGATTCACGTACCTGTGAGACTGCGCTTGTCTCGGCTGAGCTCAGCAGCTCGCGCCGCATCTCGCTGGCTAAGGGTCAGCTGATACTGAAGCTCCGCCCCCTGAGCTTCACCTCGCTCCACCGATGACCTCAGCCGGGTCAGCTCCGCCTGTAGCCTGCACAGCTGCACGCACACACACACACACACACACACACACACACACACAATAATAAAAACATAAAGAGGCAGTGTTTGAACAGTGAATTGGACGTTGATTGCCAGGCAACAGTCATGCTCTCACCTCCCGGTTGTGTCCAGACGTCAGCTCCAGTTTCTCTTTCTCCAGCTGGTGGATCCTCCACCTCAGCGTCGCCCCCGTCTCCTCGCCGCCCTCTGACGCCGCCCTCCTCCCTCTGCCGTCGCTCTCCCTCTCCTTCCTCCTCCTCCTCCTCCCATCCCTCCCTCTTCCTCGCTCATCCTCGTCTCTCCGTCCTCCTCCGTCTCCTGCTTGCGTCTCCTCCTGTTGCATGGTGCTGACGGGTCCTTTCGGCCTGGAAAAAGAATAAGAACTCATGAGGCAGTTTCAAAAAAAAAAATACAGGATGTAAAAAATAATTATCTTTTAGAATTGGTGCATCCATATAATCTTCATAGATTTCAGATGTTGTTCTTCATGTGCCTGTAGTTTATAATTATGTCCATTAAAAACAGTTATAGTAGAGAAATAGATGTACATTCACCTCGACACCTGCAGATATTAACAAACAGCAGAGACCCACGGAGGTTGGCTCGGTACTGGTGAGGAGGCTGCCTGGTTGCCTGGTTGCCTGGTTGCCTGGCTGCCTGGTTGCCTGGTTGCCTGGTTGCTGTTGTCTTGCCAGACGACGCACTCGATCCCTCACGTGTCAAGAAAACGAACCCCCTTCACAAACCGACGTTTTTAATATAACAACTTATATTGCTGTTGACGAACCACAAGGATCCACTTTACAATTTGGCACCAATCAAACACACAGAGGAGTTCAAGTGTCAATAACGTCAGGCTACGATTTTAAACCATCTATATTTTTATTAGTCAACAAACGGTTTAAAAATCTGAAATTCTGTGAATGGAGTTCTGTTATTTCATACGAAACAACCCGAACAAAAGACGTTTTTCCACCGTTAACATTCAACATTCACGTCACCGTTAGCTCCTAAATCAAGTTTAACAAATATGCGACTATGTGAAACGTCTACACGAATCAGAAAACACACTAATAACGCGTAGTAAACTGTTATAAACACGTACTGTAGCATCTGATCCGCAGCCGTTTGAATCTGACGCCATCTTTAGCGTCCGTACGTCATTTCCGCATGAACTCCGGATTGGCTGGATGATTGGCCAATGGTGATCGTCCACTCATTTTTAGTGTTTTTTTATTTTTATTAAATGACGATTATGAACAAACCGCTTTATTAAATAAAGAAAAAAGTAAATAAACACATATAACGACATATTATGACTTTGAATTCATTAAAAATGTGTCATAAATGTAAGGTTACCGATGTTATTGTTGTTATAATCATTGTCGAATATGATATAATAATTATGATGATAAAATAAATAGATAGATATATAGTTACTCTATTCATCCCAAGCTGGGAAATTCCGGTGTAACAGCAGCACGTTTCACATAGCACACTTTAAAAACATATACAATATTTACACAAATACATTTTAAATATACCAATTGCAAAAAATATAGAGAATAAGAATAATACATTTTAGGAATTTTCATGAAATATTAACAGTGGAAATAGTGCAGTAGTACATAAAATATGAAACACTGTATTATTCTTATATTAGTTCATAACTCCGCTGTGATAGTTTTATTTTGAATTTGACTGATTGTTTATTAAAATTATGTTCGAGTTATAATTGAACCCAGAGACTATTTCATCAATTCATCATCTGTAAAAATAACAGTTGAAATATTTCCAGCATTTAATTTCTCTGTAGACGTTTTTTTTGGACGAGCAGAGGGGGGCGGTGTCGAGCTCTTGGCACACGCTGCCGCATTTCATCGTAGAAGAAGAAGAGAGAACTCAAACAACATGGCGGCGCCCTCGGAACACGTTGAAACTGGATCCACGGGGACAGAGACGGACAAAACAGACGGACCGGAGACCCCCAGAGACGCAGAGACCTCAGACTCGGAGCCTGAGGGTCAAGACCCGGACCCTGATCCCGACGAGGACGAGGATGAGGACGAGCCGCCCGCGCCGAAGATCCGGGACACCCCGGAGAACATCCGCCTGGAGGCGATCGCCAACACGGTGGCGCTGCACCCGAGCCGGGACCTGCTGGTGTGCGGCGACGTGGACGGGGACGTGTACGCCTACTCGTACTCGTGCACGGAGGGGGAGAACCGCGAGGTGTGGTCGTCGGGCCACCACATGAAGTCCTGCCGCCAGGTGCGCTTCTCCGCGGACGGGCTTCAGCTCTACAGCGTGTCCCGGGACAAGGCCGTGCACCTGCTGGACGTGGAGCGGGGGCAGCTGGTCACCAGGATCCGCGGGGCGCACGGGGCTCCCATCAACAGCCTGCTGCTGGTGGACGAGAACATCCTGGCCACCGGAGACGACGGAGGAACCCTGAAGGTCCGGACAGAAGCTGTTCCTTTACTTGACACGGACACTGAGGGTTGATGGTCTGAGGCGGTCGGATGATCCAACTTGATACGTGCTGATCTTGTCATGGGTTGTTGGTGCTGTGACGGTTGTCAGTGGTCTGAGATCTTTGTTGGGTCTAGATGGTCGTTGGATGGTCGGAGGGACTCACCTGGTCTGTAAAGGGTCTGATAGCGAGTTCTACGCAACTCGGAAGACGAAATCTTTCAACCTCGCTTAAGAAAAGTACAAGGGAATGTCAGTCGTTATCTCTGAATCATCATTCATATATTCTGCTCTCGAAGGCCAAGTTGGCCAGAAAGCAACTTGGCCAACACGGTAACGGTCCATAAAACCTCCCACAATCTGGTCAATCAACAAATCTGCATCGTCTGAAGCTGTTTTCCGACACAAATTCTGTAATATACTTGGAATATTGGGTCTGGGGTATTTTCCGGAGTTTGCCGAAGGCAGTAGGCGAGTGTCAGAGAAAGATGCGTTCACAGCAGCAGCATTTCCTCAAGATTGTGTTGCGTCTGGCAGGACAGGATGATAATCCCCCTGTAGAAAGCTCCTCCCTAATGAAATCGACTTGCCGTGATGTTCTTGGCTGAGAGCTATCGCCCCGCTGAGCTGTAACCTTCTTGATTTTTGTGTTTCATTTCGTAAGGTGTGGGACATGAGGAAAGGGACGGCGTTCATGGATGTGAAACAACACGACGATTACATCAGCGACATCGCCGTGGACCAGGCCAAGCGGATCCTGCTCACCGCCAGGTGTGTTTTATCCCATTAACCTGAAATGATGTGTACTTAACGTCTTGGCTGACCAGTTTCCACAGCGCGCCGTCAGTTTTTGGATTGGCTTTCATTCCTTCTCCCGGTACCTCCGAGAAATTCTTCTCAGCCAACAGTCGAAGCATGATCTATCATTATCAGTTTCATTTCCTCAATGTAGCTTGTGTTTTCAACGCTCGAACCCCGAATGCAACTTTGATCTTCTCTGAAACAGCGGCGACGGGACCATGGGCGTCTTCAACATCAAGAGGCGGCGCTTCGAGCTGCAGTCGGAGTTCCAGAGCGGCGATCTGACCTCGGTAGCGCTGATGAAGCGGGGGAAGAAGGTGGTGTGCGGCTCCAGCGAGGGCACCATCTACATCTTCAACTGGAACGGCTTCGGGGCCACCAGCGACCGCTTCGCCATCAAGGCGGAGTCGGTGGACTGCATCACGCCCGTCACCGACAACATCATGTGCATCGCCTCCATGGACGGGTTCATCCGGTGAGTTGGTCACTCACCTTGAGAGGTTACATCCACTCTGGTGTTTGTTTCTTCTCACTTGTGTCCCTCTTAGTCAACATCTCAATCCGGCTAGCCCAATTTGTTGCTCATAAGTTACAAACATGTATAACTTCATAGTAACATTGTGTGTCTGTCCTGCACCAGAGCCGTCAACCTTCTTCCCAACCGGGTCATCGGCTGCATTGGGCAGCACGTCGGCGAACCCATCGAGGAGCTTTCCACGTCCTGGGACTCGCGCTTCCTGGCCAGCTGTGGCCACGACCAGCTCATCAAGTTCTGGGACATTTCCAGTTTGCCCGACACAACGGTCAACGAATACCGCAAGAGGAAAAAGAAAGACGGACGGATGAAGTCCCTCACCAAGAAGGCCCACGGAGACAACGACTTCTTCTCAGGACTCGTGGAGGAACCGGAGAAGAAGGAGGAGGAAGAGGAGGAGGAGGAGGAAGCGGATGACAGTGACAGTGGCAGTGATTAAAAACTCAGTTGGTCATTACTGTGCCTTGGACAGTAGAAAGGTCTGATTGGTCCTGACTGTCACCCAAAGGGCCTCACAATGACCGGATGGTGAAAACATTATGATGGACGTCATCGCGGCAAACGTTGGTAGCTACTGAACCTCCAGTCCCGACAGCGTTGGCGCCTTAACTTCAGAGACGACTTCCACCTCGAAAACCCCCCATCATTGGTGACTCAGCATTTGCAAATGGAAACATGAGGTCACTCACAAACGCAAATGTGGTGGGATAAACAGGGAAGGTCCCAGAGGAGTAAAAAGGATCTTACTTCAGCTTCAGGATTTCAAATTCCTAAATTAGGAAAATAAGAATATTAGGTCTATGTCTGATATATTGTATCAACATGTTTCCTCCCTGTGTAACTCTCATCATGCAGATCCAAAGACATCCAGGTATTAGCCTGTAAACTAGCTGCAGTATATTAGGTCAATTCTGGTTGAATTTGATGTAAGCGTATTTGTATGAAACTAATCGAGCCGGTTAATTGCATTATTGTATATGTTGTGTAAATACATTGTTCAAAATGACTCAACGTATCAAGTGGAAAAGAAATTGAATATAACAAGTTAATAAACCAGTGTTTTCATCTTTTCATTTTACATACACTGTACAATTTAGGCAGAAATTGACCTCCACAACACATTTATGATTTATTCTCATATACAGTATATTAAATTCTGTATTTTAAGTTCAAAGTCTTAAGATATAGACGTGGTTTTACACTCAAATTGTGAAAACTTTTATTTGAACTTTTCTTTCGTTTTTAGGATGAAAGAAACATCTAAACTTTGACAACATTGAAATATCAATCGACCAGGATAAAAGGAAAATATTGATTATCGTAGTTTTATTAAAGTGTTTCATTATGCCTCGAATATACTTATACTTGGATGATTAATCAATTTGGTTTGACAGGCAATTAATTGGCTGAATTTTAACAAAATTTGATCAAGATTGTGATTTTGAGGCAAAAAATAATATAAAAAGTGGTACCAGCATCTCGAGTTTGAACATTTAGCTTTAAAGATTTCTATGACCAAAAAAATTTAATATTGTTGGGTTGCTTCCGACCAGAGTCGTTGAGAAAGAGAGTCGCGACAACTCCATTCTCTCAAATGGACCTTTTTATTTTTCCTGCAATGGCGGATCATGGAGACTCACAATAGTTCCCGGAAGTGAGAAGCTGCGCATCACATCTGAATCAAATCAACGTGAACATTAAAGCCTTCAATAGTTAATAAAATGTTACTTTAAAAAACGTATTGACTAACTACATAGAGTAACTACATGGTCATGTCGGTCTGCTATATTGTCAATCCATACATTTATTGGCGACTGATTAACAAAAATCGCAGTTCCGTCGCTCAGAATAATGGATTCAAAGGGAACTTCCGGGAACTATGTATGGGGGCTACGTGAGTCACGTGACGAGCAAAGCCTTTAGGACTTCCGTTGTCGCGACTCTCTCTCTCCACGGCTCTGGTCCGGTCCAACCGCAGGCGCGAAATGAATGTCGGGAGATCACGTGACAGGAGGAAGATCCACCAACATGGCGACCGGCTGCAGAGCGGAGTGAAGCGCAGTGTTGTACCGAGAGGAGAGAAGCACCGGGGCGAGTCGTCACGGGACCGTCACTCGGTGTCGGTGAGTCCGCTGAACCAACAGGCGACGGTGCAACCGCATGAGGCGAGGTTCGAATCCCGCTGCCGGGAGCTGCCGGCGGCTAACGGGGGTGTTAGCTGCTGTGCTAACGCGCCTGTATTAGTAAACAGTGCGTGATAACGGACAGAGCGCGACGCGGTTCACGCGCGCGCGCAACGAACGTTTCTCACTTTTTAATTTCCGCAGTTTGGTTGTTGTTTATCGGATTGTGACGTCACAGCAGCAGCACAAACGTAAATAACAACAGAGCTGCTGAAGTCGGTGTTTCGTAGTTTGTTGTCGTCACTAACAAGCGTTTTCATTATTGAGTCATCGATTAGTCGACGAAACCTTAAAAATGTCTCTGATCGTCTTTATATACAGTCAGTGATCGTCTTTATATACAGTCAGTGATCGTCTTTATATACAGTCACTGATCGTCTTCATATACAGTCAGTGATCGTCTTCATATACAGTCAGTGATCGTCTTTATATACAGTCAGTGATCGTCTTTATATACAGTCACTGATCGTCTTCATATACAGTCAGTGATCGTCTTCATATACAGTCAGTGATCGTCTTTATATACAGTCAGTGATCGTCTTTATATACAGTCAGTGATCGTCTTTATATACAGTCAGTGATCGTCTTTATATACAGTCACTGATCGTCTTCATATACAGTCAGTGATCGTCTTCATATACAGTCAGTGATCGTCTTTATATACAGTCAGTGATCATCTTTATATACAGTCAGTGATCGTCTTTATATACAGTCAGTGATCGTCTTCATATACAGTCAGTGATCGTCTTTATATACAGTCACTGATCGTCTTTATATACAGTCAGTGATCATCTTTATATACAGTCTCTGATCGTCTTTATATACAGTCAGTGATCGTCTTCATATACAGTGACTGATCATCTTTATATACAGTCAGTGATCGTCTTTATATACAGTCAGTGATCATCTTTATATACAGTGACTGATCGTCTTTATATACAGTGACTGATCGTCTTTATATACAGTCACTGATTTTTGTTTTCTGTTGTCAGCCGAGTGTCAAGTCCGGCAGGGCCGACACGTGCAAAGGTCGCTGGTCGATTCCCTCCGAAGCGGCGAGATGCCGGGGAAACCCGGCGACGGCTTCAAACCGGGAGACCTGGTGTTTGCCAAGATGAAGGGCTTCCCCCACTGGCCTGCCAGGGTACGCACCAAATACACCACACTCACACTGTAAATACATCACAACCACAGAAATGAGTAATAAATCAAACTATCAATCTATATGAAGTGGATTTTATACTTAATGTAATGCTTGTGTGTGTGTGTGTGTGTGTGTGTGTGTGTGTGTGTGTGTGTGTGTGTGTGTGTTCAGGTCTGTAAGTCTGACAGCGGCTACAAGAAGCGAGTCCCGGTCTTCTTTTTCGGGACCCACCAGATGTGCGTACGCCCAAGTTCCATCATTCACACGAAAGAAAGCGTCGGCGGCGCTGACTGAACTGTGCTGATCAATCTCACTCTCCCCTCCCTCCCCCCTCAGAGGTAGCATCCCCCCGGAGAACGTCGTCCCGTACTTTGGCAACAAGATGAAGTATGGCAGCGGCGTTCGCATCAAAGGCTTCAGCGAGGGCATGTGGGAGATCCAGAACACACCGGGAGTCGGGAGTAAAGGCAAAGTCAGTGTCTCTCGCCCTCCGTCACGAGTTCAATACCCGGTGGGAAGATTTCCGCACTGATTCCTGTTTTTTAATTTCCTCTGATGAATTCTTTCATTGGTTCCGTTGTTTCCTCAGATACAAGCAAAGACCAGCACAGAGACAACACCTGCTAAACCAACTACTTCCCAGAAAACTACACCCGCCAAGTCGACATCTGTCCAGAAAACCACACCCGCTAAACCGACTTCTACACCGAAAAATACTTTACTGTCGGCCCCTGTGAAGGCCAACAGTAAAGCGACAGAAACTGCTGCTATTCAAACTCCCACTCGAGCCTCGTTGAGATCCACTCCGGTGAAAACAGCCGAGTCCCGACCGATTCCGACGGCACCGGATTCCTCGGAGACGACAGTGACGACAAGAAGCAGAAGATCCGAGTCGAATGCGCCAACGAGTGGCGACGGACCCGCGGGAGGGAGCATGAGTAAAAACGCTGCTCCAGGCGACAAGGCGGAGGTGAGTGTTTAATCTGATGTAGGATATCTGGTTAAATAACAGTGATCAAACTACCATGTGGACGTTAAATTTATTAATTTCTCAGACGACAGCAAACGTGGTGAAAACAAAAACTCTCTCCAAAGCCGGCGCGACCGAATCGGCTCCGGCCGCCGATGCTCCAGGAAGTGAATCCTTCGCCGAGACAACCGCAGGCAAAGTTCTGGAAGAGCAGGAAACGCAGAACGCCGCCCAAGAGCCGACGACGGCGATGGTGGAAAAAGCCGAGCCAGACGCTTCAGAGGCGACGAGAACCACCAGGAGCAGAGCGGCCGAGTCCAAGGTAAAAAAGTCATATGAACCCAAAGAGATCAAAATGTCCCAGAGGAAGAAGATTCATGTCACGTGACCATTCAGCTGTAAACAGGAAGTAAATTGTCGACTATGCGGTTGGTTGCGATGGTGAAAAGTCAGAGCGGGGATTTCTTTTTTTGGAGCGGTGACAACGAGGTGGAACTGTTACTGGACAGGAAGTGTTAGTGACGCTCTGTGTCCTCCGCTGGCCGTCGAGTTGTGACTAAAACGGAACCCGCAGCATTTCCACACGTCTCCGTCTGAGAGGCTGGGAAAACTCGTAAAAGTATCTGTGTGGGCGGGGCCTAATTCTTCTTGTGTGTTTTGATTCTTCAGGTCGTTGCCGAGCAACACAATCAGACTGCCAGTCCGTCAGTGACGCCTGCAGGTAACAGACACACCTGCACCTTGTCTTTAAATTGACAGTTTTATCCATTAACCTTCACACACATATATATATATATATATATGCTAATGAGAATCTGACTACAGAACTCAAAGCCACTCACCCTGCTAATAATTAAATCAAAAATCAATAATCTTTCTGATCAACTCTCTTGTTTTCCCAGCAGCTGCTAAGAGTCTGAAAAACATAGAACCAAAGTCTGCTCCAACACAAACGTCCAGGAGCAGCAGAGGACGGAGAGAACAGGACGACGAAGAGGAGGAGGACGAGACGTCAGCAAAGAGTCGAAGAGTCAAGAGAAAGAGAGAAGAGGAGGATGAAGAGGAAGTGCAAGAGAAAACGACAACGAAGACAGAGGAGAAAACGGAAGAGGTGAAGTTTTCCGAGAGCCAAGGAGCGGAAAGAAAGGAAGAAGAGAAGGAGGATAAAACAAAACAGGATGAAGTTGTCGAAGGCAAGAAAGACACGATGACCGCAACGACAGAAACTCCGATGATGAAGACGAGGAGAGGCGAGAAAGGAGAGCAGAATGAGAAGACGTGGGAAGGAAAGGACGAGGAGAGGACGAGGAGAGAAACGAGAGCAGGGAGCGGAAAGAGAACGAGAGAAGAGGAGACGACGAGAAGGGAGGAGGGCCAAGGGAGGAAGAGGGAGGAGGAGGAGAAGGGGGGGCAGAAGAAAGTAAGGGTGTGGGTAAAGGTTGAAAAGATGGATGGAAAGAAAGAGAAGATGAAGACGATGGAGGAGGAGAAACCTGGAGAAAAGTCAGACAGAGGAGGGAGGACGACGAGGAGGTCGGAGAAGGAGAAAACAAAGGACGCAGGAGAGGAGGTGACAGGAGAGGAAGAGGAGCAGGTGAAGAAGAAGAATAAACAGGACGGAGGTGTGGAAGGAAAGAAAGAAGAGAAGAAGGCAGAGGATGAAGAGAAACCTGGAGATAAGTCAGAGAGAAGAGGGAGGACGACGAGGAGGTCGGAGAAGGAGGGAGGAGGCTCCGTGGACGAGGAGGTAGAACTGCAATCAAATATGAAATATTAAGTGCAGAATTAAGACAATTGTTTTTACAATTCATCTTCATCTTCTTTTCTTCTTCTTTTTCTGTCTCTTCACGTGCAGCGTGAGCGGCGCCTGGTAGCCAAGAGGGAGAGTCTGTTGAAGTCTCTGCGAGGTCTGCTGAAGGCGGGAAGAGGAGCGAGGAGGAGGGAGGGGACCAAGAGCGCGCTGTATGAGAAGAAACTCCCACTCACTCGTCATCAGCTAGAGGAAGTGCGTTTAGATAAAAGTGTTTAAAAAGTCTTTGTTCTGTTCTTCTCAGGAAAGTCGGGGACGGAG
The DNA here is from genome assembly GCF_022379125.1 of Scophthalmus maximus. NCBI lineage: Eukaryota > Metazoa > Chordata > Actinopteri > Pleuronectiformes > Scophthalmidae > Scophthalmus > Scophthalmus maximus. The sequence goes on from NC_061526.1 coordinate 9,476,479, forward strand.
CAAAGAAGAAGAAGAAGAGTCAGCAGGGTGCGAAGGAAACGACCAAGATCCGGAAATCAGGCGGTGGCGTCAAGAACGAGCTCGGAGAGACGAAGACGAAGAAGACGACAGAGGTCACACCGAAAGAAGAGAAAGACGAGGTGAAGACGTCTGACAGAAAGACGACAACGGACACGATACAGGAGGTGAAGGCAAAGAGTAAAACGACAGACGAGGAGAAGACCAAGGAAAAGAAGGAAGACGGGATGAAAGCGGAGGAGAAGCAGCAGCAAAAGGACGAAGAAAAGAAAGACGAGCGAAGGATTATTGGAAAGATCGTCAAGGCGACGGCGGGAAGGGGAACGAAGGTTCAGGTGAAGACTATGATGGGAGGAACAGTGGCAACTGCGACAGCGGCTGCCGCGAAGGAGGAGAAGATGGAAAGCAGAAAGGTGGAGGAGAAGAAAAAGGTGAAGGAGGCGGAGAAAGAGAAGAAATCCGAACCGGAGAGAACGAGAGCGGCGACAGAGGACAAAAAAGACAAGAGCACGACGACAGCGGAAGAGAAGAAGAAGAGGAAGAGGGGCAAGGACGAAGAGGAGAAACGAAGGAAGAGCGGCGAAGAGGAGATGCCGAGAAAGCAGAGCAAAGAAGAGCAAAGAAGAGCGCCCAAAGAGAAAGAGAAGAAGAAGAAGAGGAAAGAAACGGAGGAGGAAAGAACGATGCGAGAACCGAAGAAGAACGGGGACAAGAGTGAAAACGTAGCAGTGGAATCTCAGGAGGAAGACGAGAAAAGTCCGAAGGAGGAAGACGACAAAGCCACAGCAGAAGAAGAAGAGAGGTCGTCGGAGACGAGCGCGGAGGAAAAGAACGACGCCAAGACGTCGTCGGGCGGAGGGAGGGTGACGGAGGGGACGCAGAAGAAGAGTTTGACGATGACGCTGACGGACTCCACTCTGCACCGGATCCACGGAGACATCAGGATCTCTCTCAAGTCCGACAACCCGGTAAACAACAACAACAACAACAACTCATGTACATTC